>NC_064642.1:443182654-443485684 GCF_023864345.2 Schistocerca serialis cubense | reverse complement strand
GAACGTACGGAAGCTATGCTGATCTACAAATACAGCCCAGTGAACCTAAAACTGCACAGTTTTAGTCCAGTGCGCTACTACGGGGCTCTGCTTGTCCACTGGGATGGTCCACTGGGGGCAGAATCGCACAATAACCTTCGTCTGGGTATGGGGCGGCGGTGAGGTGGGTGAGCTCCTGTGGCTTGCTGTGGGGCTGTGAACCACTGAGGGCTACGGCGGGGCGAAGCCTCTCCGTCGTTTGTAGGTCCGCGGTTCAATACACACGATACACACGTTTGGCTTTGCTGGCAGTTTCACAGGCAGCCAGCTGATCAAAACGAACCAATGGACGTCATTAACTTAACGCAGGTTGTAAAGGTGATGCCGACGCCATGAAGGACAGTACTGGAGAAGGCTGTTGTGTACACTGGACAGTGTGAGCGGACGCCAGTCGCGAGCTGACACAATGCTGACAGCACAGGTAACGCCGCCGCTGGAATTCTGCTCGAGATGACAGCCGCTCTCATGTTCCTCAAGTGTTTTTCCGTGGTGAGGGGGTTGTACAGTAAAGGTGACGCAAGGTGGTCAACAATGAGCCTTTGGTGGAGCACGCTGAGAAGACGGCGCCAGTCTGCCGCTAGGACAGCAATATACCGGTGAACACTACGCAGGCTTTGTTAAAGCTACAGGTACTTAAGGCTCTATGCCCTCGGCAGAACACGACAGAGAAGGTGTGAGAATTGTATGAGTGGGAGACTGAAACCTTCCCATCCCAAAAATATCTGCAGTCGGTCTCTCATATATATAAAGCAGATAGGAATCGAAAATGCGGGAATTTCATTGGTCACCCTGGTCTGACGTAGCTGTTTGGAAAATTTTTGAGACTTGGGAGGAGGCTCCACGAGGGCTCATGAGGGACCAGGACTGGCTATCAAAGGAGGGGTGAATGCTACGAGGGAAGACTTAGTCCGCTGCTAGTGAGAGAATCATTCCGAATTCTGCTCACAGAATTCGGTATGAGAAGTAGTCATTTCACTTTGCAGCTCCAACTGGAACGTGATGTAATGCATGCGTTAGGCAGCTTTTCGGGACTTACAAGGATCGCCTTACAGTGGCCACGAAGAGCAGCACTGGCAGACAACGTAACGACACTGTTAAAAAGAATGGTAAGATCAGAAATCGGCTTCTTGATATGTAGGTAATAATGTACTCAGTAAAGGGTAGAGTGTTAATGAGTGACAGTAAAATGTCCTTCTGGCATGCATAATTTTACGAACTCAATTTTTTTCAATCACTGTGCTCAAATCCAGAAAACGAATCAGTGTGCTAATAATAGAGTAACCTATCTATCAGTACCTGGTCTTGAGTCTCAGCCAATCTTAGGTACTTGGTTACTTGTAAAGTTTCATCTTCTTGTGATAATTTTTCAGCGATAGGAAGTTATTAAACATGTCCATGGTACACATCAGTGCAACTACCGCACTCGTTTTATGTGAGTATAATAAATAATAGAAATACGGTAACTTTGACTTTCATTAAAATTAGATTACAGTATCACTATTCCACAACCCTTTGAAGTCTTAAGCACTATATTTTAGCATTAATAAAAAATCCTTGCACAACAAGTGATAGTTTACCGCAATATGGGAATTGTGAGCCCGCCTTGATGCAAAACACTTTTGTTATATATTTATTCCCCAAATTAGTTTCAGCAACAAATATCCAGTGGGTTCCTTAAATCTAAAAGTTGCAGAAAGTCACGTAGTTATAAAACACCGCAGAACTCCCACTGCAATTTCCATACTCTCCTCGACGTGCCATACATTTCTCGCGACACAGCAAGATGGCGTATTGTTTTGGCTTGTGGAAGAAGTGCGGAAGGTATCTTTTTCTCTGTATGAAAAGCAGCTGCAAGCCGTCCAGCGAACATGAGTACACGACAAACTAAACTAAGTAACAGCCTAGTACACACCAAAACAGTATCCACAATAGTACCGTGGTCCTAACTGTATAACGCTGACATGAGAAAGTTCACATTTTTGTATTTGTTTACTAACAGCCGTTCACACAGTAGCAGATGACATAATGTATGCAGAGAAACGGCAACAGAAAAACACAGAAAATAAGCCTCGAACGCCGGCCGCTGTGACCGAGCGGTTCTAGGCGCTTCAGTCGGGAACCGCGCTGCTGCTATGGTCGCAGTTTCGAATCCTGCCTCGGGCATGGATGTGTATGATGTCCGCTAATTTCCAAGAATGGTTGCCTATCGAAGTTGCGATGTCCAAACGATACATATCGAATGTGCGATCGTAAATCGATCATGCGACTCTGGTGGCGGGCGTTGTGATCAATTATTAGTGATCGTCATTTTTATCTGTTTTCCGTCGTTCCCTTACTTGCTCTAAATTGGATACCTCCGCGAATTATTTGTGAGTTACTAGGGAATCCTAGATGATTTATGTCGTTAGTGAGTGGGATGGTTGCTGTTCATGAGGATTCTTCGACGGATTCTCTCACATGAAAAAATCTAATTCCATGTTTATCCAGCGTAGAAAATTGTTTGACTGCTTGTCGCAAATATGGATAACTACCGGATGAGGAAAGAAGGGACTGTGTAGACTGTGGTGGTGCGAAGTGTGTAAAACTCTGTAAGAACAGTTTCGATGCTGAAATATCGTTTACAATTTCATTGTGGACTGTGTGGGAAACGAACGAGTATCAGGAAGAATACATGGTTCTTCCATACTATCCATCCAGACCACTGCAATGGACTTTCACGTGATGACAACACCAACGACGAGTAAGGTAAGTCGTCTCATTTTCAATCACAAGTATTTTTGTAACGCTCTTCTTTTCTCGTTGCTGTAGCAACCACCCTAAACTAATTCATAACACCTGCCACCAGAGTCGCATGATCGATTTACGATCGCACGTTCGATATGTATCGTTTGGACATCGCAACTTCGATAGGCAATCATTCTTGGAAATTACCCAGTCTTCATTGAGCATCTACACACCCACAGAAATTAATTACCGAAAGTCGTAGGTGGTGGGGTAGTACACAAGTATCGCAAATTCCTCTTGACTCACAATATCTAGCAGCGTAAAGGAACTGACCAAAATAAACCCTAAAGCACTCACCTTCCAAATGAGGTTGCCGATGACGGAGCCGACGTGGGCGCAGTACTGGGACTGGGACAGCAGCTGGAACTTGAGGTTCTGCAGCTCCTCCTCGGCCCGATCTATCTGCTCTTGCTGGTAGTCCCACTCCTTGTGCAGGGCGTCGTACGACTTCTTCAGCTCCTTCAGTTCGCAAACAATGCGCGTCGGGACGACCTGCTCTTCACCTGTTCCCGCCATCTTCTGCCGTCACAGGTAGAGCCGCTTGGCAGATCAACTCAGTCGTTGTTATTCAGAAACGTGCTTGCGAAACCCACCAACGATTTTGATCGTCCCACCTGTATTGCGAAAAGGCCGTTACTACGGAAACGAATGTTCTTCGTTCGACAACCGACTTGCATTGTTGTCTCGATTTTCGAGCGAGATTACGGGCTTTCCGCAGAAATGATTAGTTTTAGGTACCTGTGGTGTATTATACTACTAGGGTTCTTCATGGCATATGCCAGTCTTAAGGAATTGGAAAACGTGACTGTTGACGGATACAATACACATATGAGACATTGTGTGTCTCCTTGCCCAAGAGAGCTTTGAACTCCCACAATCATGACCATTTAAGTATGGAATGCCTATTATATCATGAACATTTTATAAACTGGAATACGGAAACACGTATATTGTCCTTCAGAATGTTAATGCCATTGACTGTTTAGTCCTTTGTACTGAAAGGAACAATATTTAAATTCCGCAACAATAATACGCTGCCTATTATTCATGGTATGTGGGAAAAACTGAAATAAAAAGTAATTTACAACTTCTAGACTGCAATAACTTTGAAACTATGCTAGGTTTTACAATGTGTTTTTCAACATGTGATGAGAAATATAAAGCCTTTTTTACCCTCCAGGAAACGGGTTTTTGACGATACACTGAACTCGAAAATCTGGTAAAATCAGCGCGCGACAGGAGAAAGCTCAGTGTGTGGTCTGGTCCATATAAAAGACGTCCGATACCAAAGAGCAACGAAACTCAGAAACATGGTATGGAAGGCTACAACCGTTCCGACCAACCGTCGGGACTTGGCATATGTCATGTGTGGAAACAGGCAGAAAAGGAGCAGGCGTCGCCCATACGTTTCAGATGCTAGCATGTAAAATGTACGGCACGTGTTTGCTAAGAGTCCGTCAAAATCGGTGCGTACAGCGGCTAGAGAAGTGGAAATGAGACAATCGACAGAACCCAATGTCTTGCGTATAGGTTACGGCTATGTCCCTACAAGGTGTAACTGCTTCAGGCATTGAAGCTAACAGACAAAAGTTAGTGCGAACATTTTGCATAGGCGATGCTAGGCAAGACTGGCGCACAACATTTCATGTATCCTGCAAACTGAATCGTCGTAACGCTCGTAAATAGGGTTCACAACATCCTCATGCTACACATTAAATGGAAAGAGACAGTCCCAATGTCAATGTCTGGTGCGGACTGATGCACAATTGCATCATTGGTCCATTGTTTTTCATCGAGTATTCTGTCAAAAGGTGGTGCTTACCGTGACATGTTCCAAGAGTTAGCTGTGCCACAACTGCAACACCTGCAGCTGGATGTCACATTCCAGCGGGATGGGACACCACTCCACTAGTCCTCAAATGCCCGTCAATTCCTAGGTGAAAGGTTTCCGGGTAGAAGAATTGGACAAGCTGATCCAATTCGATGACCACCACGATCCCCTGGCCTAACAGCACTAGACTCCTTCCTGTGGCCGGCTGCTGTGACCGAGCGGTTCTAGGCGCTTCAGTCCGGAACCGCGCTGCTGCTACGGTCGCAGGTTCGAATCCTGCCTCGGGCATGGGTCTGTGTGATGTCATTAGGTTAGTTAGGTTTAAGTAGTTCTAAGTCTAGGAGACTGATGACCTCAGATGTCAAGTCCCATAGTGCTTAGAGCCATTTGAATCTTCCTGTGCGATTTTGTAAAGGATCTGGGTATACCAAACCAGTGTTAGATACCTACAGGACTTGAAGGCACACATTCACATTGAATTACGACATGTCACATAGAAGAGAAATGGAATTCCAACTAAACGTGATCCGTTCCACTAAGGGTGCACACAGTGGTGGATATGAATGATGAAACAAAACTTTATGAGCTATCTTATCACATGTTGAGAACCATTTGTTAATATCTACTACAGCTTGAAAGGTATTAAAGCCTTAATCTGTAAAGATAATTTATGGACACACTGAGCATTTTAAGTCACATATAGAAGCTGCTGTTGTAGAAACGATTATATACTATTAATACCGCTAGATTATCTGTAATATAACATTGCAATTTAATGAAGAGCATGAATGGCAAAAACGCTATTGCAAGCGGTACATGGGAAGATTATCGCATCATTCACGATTGTCCAGCTCCATTGTCAAAGGCTACTCATATAAGGCTAATATTAATTGAATAAGAAGTCGTTCAGGCACTTCGTTAAATCGCTATGTTAAATTACATATAATTTTCGAAGTTAGTGGTGTTTGATCGTTGCTACAGTAGCTTTCAAATGACCGAAGAGCAACTTATACCTGGCAGACAAACATGCTATGTCCTCATTGTATTATCATATTGTCACGGTTGCTTATTCAAGTTCGAAAATGCAAATAATGTAGCCCCTTTAAAATCTGACGCTGGTGGGTTTGGGGCTCTACGGAGGTCGTGTGACCCTCCTCCAGTGTCTAAGCCACGGCTATCAAGTGTATATGTCCCAGTCGGTTGTCCTGAATGACCGCACAGTTTCAGAAGTGTGCCAGGAAAGTGTGAGAGAACCGCTCCTATTCTTTATACGGCGCAGTCACTAATAAAGCTGCGAATTTTATTTCTGAAAGCAGGTTGGTTTTATCCAGGATTTCAATACACGATTTTATTCCTCACTCTTTTGGACACAAACTCCTGTTTCTGAACACAAAATCCGTTGAATACGACGGCCTGACGCCACCTTACTGGGAGAGCCCGTACGCCCATACCGCAGTACAATTCTACTGGTTGACTTCGGAGCCAACGTTTTACTCCACCAATAATCTCCCCACCATCCACGTACTGCTTCACACGGGGTACATCCTTCATTGGGCCAAACACATGGAAGTCAGAAGGTGCGAGATGCGAGATGGACGGTGAATAAGGAAGAACCGTCCAATGAAGTTTTATGAGCTTCTCTTGGGTGCTCATAATTGTGTGAGGTCTTGCGTTATCCGTGAGGGAGGACACAAAACAGAATAACCCCTTCTGAGTGTAACGTTCTTTAAAAAAGAATAATGCTTTTTAATTTTGCGTTCTGACTGTAGGACCGCACGGGATTAGCCGAGCGGTCTAGGGCGCTGCAGTCATGGACTGTGCCGCTGGTCCCGGCGGAGGTTCGAGTCATCCCTCGGGCATGGGTGTGTGAGTTTGTCCTTAGAATAATTTGGGTTTAGTAGTGTGTAAGCTTAGGGACCGATGACCTTCGCAGTTACGTCCCATAGGATTTCACACACATTTGAACAACATCTGACTGTAGGTTGTCATGATTATACGTATCTGGTTTGAAATAGATAAACCTAATGGTGATAACGGGGTGGTCCATAGATAGTGACCGGGCCAAATATCTCACGAAATAAGCGTCAAAAGAAAAAACCACAAAGAACAACACTTGTCTAGCTTGAAGAGGGAAACCAGATGGCGCTATGGTTGGCCCGCTAGACGGCGCTGCCACAGGTCTAACGGATATCAAATGCGTTTTTTTAAAAATAGGAACCCCATTTTTTATTACATATTCGTATACTACGTAAAGAAATATGAATGCTTTAGTTGGACCACTTTTTTCGCCTTGTGATAGATGGCGCTGTAATAGTAACAAACGTATAATTGCGTGGTATCACATAACATTCAGCCAGGGCGGACGGTATTTGCTTCGTGTTACATTACTCGTGTTAAAATGGACCGTTTACCAATTGCGGAAAAGGTAGATATCATGCTGATGTATGGCTGTTGTGATCAAAATGCTCAACGGGTGTGTGCTATGTATGCTGCTCGGTATCCTGGACGACATCATCCAAGTGTCCGGACCCTTCGCCGGATAGTTACGTTATTTAAGCAAACGTTGGATCAAGAAACTTAAATAAGCGTATTTAGCTGTCTTTATTTAAAGTTTCGTCAAGTATATAATACTAATGTTGTTGAAAATAAACATGCATGCACCCAGTGACGCACTCAGTCGAAAAACACGGGCACGCCCAACCCACGCAACTCGCGTAATATTGTAAACAAACCAGCTCACTTACATAAGGTGGCTGTATACGTGACGTACAGAAACCAGATGGCAGTTATAAGAGTCGAGGGGCATGAAAGGGAAGCAGTGGTTGGGAAGAGAATGAGACAGGTTTGTAGCCTATCCACGATGTTAATCAGTCTGTATATTGAGCAGGCAAAAAGGAAACGAAAAAGTGTCTCATTTCCTAATCTAATTCCCTCAGAATCACCCGACTTAATTCGACCACATTCCATCATCCTCATTTTGCTTTTGTTGATGTGCATCTTATATCCTCCTTTAAGACACTGTCCATTCCGTTCAACTGATCTTCCAGGTCTTTTGCTGCCTCTGACAGAGTTACAATGTCATCGGCGAATCCCAAAGTTTTTATTTCCTCTCCATGGATTTTAATTCCTACTCCCTATTTTTCTTTTGTTTCCATTACTGCCTGCTCAATATACAGATTGAAAAACATCGTGGATAGGCTACAACCTTGGCTCACTCCTTTCCCAACCACTGCTTCCCTCTGATGCCCATCGACTCTTATAAATACCATCTGTTTTCTGTACGCTACGTATTTAGCTATCTTATGTAATGGAGCTGGTGTGTTTACAATATTACGCGAGATGTTTGAGTTGGGCGTGCCCGTGTTCGTCGACTGAGTGCGTTACTGGTTGCATCCATGTTTATTTTCGACAACATTAGTATTATATACTTGAAGAAACTTCAAATAAAGGCAGGTAAATAGGCTTATTTAATTTTCTTGATCCTTCGTTTGGCATGCTAAGGTAAAGGTACAGCGTGAGTATTTGAAAGCAGCATTATTGATTTTTAATTGGAGAGTTGCCTCAGATACCCACATGTTGAGTTAATCACTCTTGAATAACTCACTTCAGTTCATTCATATGTTCACAGCTTCCCGTCACTTGGATCATATTTTGAAATACCCATGTGGAAGCAATGCTCTCTCGCAATTGCGAAGAGGCGCCAGTCTCAGAGCAGGTGGCCACCGACTCGGGTTTTGAGATCGCGCTACCCCTGTACTGCGTCTCCCCACCACAGAGCTCCGTTCCTCATGTTGTTACAGGACTAATTGGCACCGCCAAAGCAAAACACCTCCACGGAAGTAAAAGTTTCCAATTAACGTTGGCTCTCTAGTCGCTAAGCGCTGTGAGCGTTAAGTAAACAATGGGGGCGCAGGCCGGCCTTCCCCTACCCCTCGTCAGACACTGGCTATTACCGATATTCGACAATCTCTCTAGTTACTCAGAAATAATCGTTTCGTTGCTCAAGCTTCAGCGGAACTTACGAACGTTTGCTCACGATCTTAAGAAGCAGATTAATTTTAGTCTTAGAATGCGCGCTGCTTCTTAGCGCGCAACAAATAAGGAGGACTAGGGGGAGATAATCTGTGTGAATCTTTCACGCTATGTGACATAAGAAAATACAAGATTTTGTCGTAAAATATCAAGTATCGTATCAATAGTATGTAGCAGAACGTTATGTAGAAAACTGTGATTTTTGTATGTTTAATCGATCATATGTGCCGAAACTCGCTATGACATGGAGCATGTGGACAAAATTACTTGTAACGTACGTGTTCACTGTCGAAGCATAGCTGCATGCTCACCATTAACACAAATGGTTGTTTTATCTTCAACCGGCCGAGGTGGCCGTGCGTTCTAGGCGCTCTAATCTGTAACCGCGCGACTGTTACGGTCGCAGGTTCTAATCCTGCAATCCTGTCTCGGGCATGGATGTGTGTGATGCCCTTAGTTTAGTTATGTTTAAGTAGTTCCCAGTTCTAGGGGGCTGATGACCTCAGATGTTAAGTCCCATAGTGCTCAGAGCCTTTTTTTTTTTTTTTTTTTTTTTTTATCTTCCAGTGCAAGAAATATAAGCGTAATCCATAGAGGCAACATCTGTTCAGAAATACATCTATGGAATAGAGGGTATTGTCGAGTAGAAATGATTTCAGTTTATTTTTAAATCAGCACCTTTAATTCATAAAGAAGGTTGTAAAGCATACTTATAAATGCATACTTTGCTCCCATCTGTGCAAGAGTGAGATTACATTGTGGACGTCAAAGGCTATTTTTATTCCTTGTGTTATATTTCTGAATGTCGCTATTTTCGTAACCCATTTCATAACGGAGTAAATGTATTGTGAGTAGCTGTTATTAAGCTTATTTTTTAACAGCATAACAAATGAAGATAAATTTATAAACATTAACTGGAATCCTTATCTTCACTATTTTTGGATGAGGTATCGAATGTATTGCTTCCCTCTACTTATACCTCCAGAGGAGATCACGAATGTAAAATTAGAGAGATTCGAGCGCGCACGGAGGCTTTCCGGCAGTCGTTCTCCCGCGAAACATAAGCGACTCGAACGGGAAAGGGAGGTAATGACAGTGGCACGTAAAGTGCCCTCCACCACACACCGTTGGGTGGCTTGCGGAGTATAAATGTAGATGTAGATGTATTTTTACAGATGTGGTATGTTGAACTTCTTCTGACTTCGCCTAATACTTCTACCTATTGCCCTTTCCGCATGATTCTAACTCCATACAACATTTTCAGTGGTTAATTTAAGATATGTGCAGAGATTATTTATCAACTTTCAGTCCCATTTCAATGCCATCCTATAGACAAAATAAGTAACTTTCAAACAGTCCATGACAACCACGTAAAGAAATTTTGACTAATGGGCAACGGGTAGTAAAGAAAGTCACATCTGTGGTGTCACCGCCAGACACCACACTTGCTAGGTGGTAGCTTAAATCGGCCGCGGTCCATTTAGTACATGTCGGACCCACGTGTCGCCACTGTGTGATCGCAGACCGAGCGCCACCACAAGGCAGGTCTCGAGATACGATATAGCACTCGCCCCAGTTGTACGGACGACATTGCTAGCGACAATACGGACGAAGCCTTCCTCTCATTTGCCGAGAGACAGTTAGAATAGCCTTCTGCTAAGTCCATGGCTACGACCTAGCAAGGCGCCATTAGCCTTACCTAGTTTGAGAGTTATCGTATAAATGTCTCAAGAAGAACGTGTAAACCAACAAAGAATAAAGTTAAGTATATTCCAAAGCTACGTATTTTCTTTATAGCAGTCATAACGTATCCTGTTCCAGAATTGACGCCAGTCGGCGTGTGTGTACGCGTGCCTTTCTTTCGGCTCCCTTCCCAGTGTGGCGTAGCAAGCTTGTTACGCCACAACAACATCCACACTCCAAAGAGTAAGAAGCACCCCGTCAGTCCCAAAGGTCATTTTTGTTCCTATTTAGTCACATCTTGTTCTCTATAAGTGCTGTTGTTGTGGTCTTCAGTCCAGAGACTGGTTTGATGCAGTTCTCCGTGCTACTCTATCCTGTGCAAGCTTCTTAATCTCCCAGTACCTAATGCAACTTACATCCTTCTGAATCTGCTTAGTGTATTCACCTCTTGGTCTCCCTTTACGATTTCTACCCTCCACACTGCCCTCCAATACTAAATTGGTGGTCCCTTGATGCCTCAGAACACGTCCTACCAACCGATTCCTTCTTCTAGTCACAAATTTCTCTTCTCCCCAGTTCTATTCAGTACCCCCTCATTAGTTATGTTATCTATCCAACTAATATTCAGCATTCTTGTGTAGCTCATTTCGGAAGCTTCTATTCTCTTCTTATCTAAACTGTTTAGCGTCCATGTTTCACTTCCATACATGGCTACACTCCATACAAACACTTTCAGAAATGACTTCCTGAATCTTAAATCTATACTCGACGTTAACAAATTTCTTTTTCTCAGAAACGCTTTCCTTGCCACTGCCAGTCTACATTTTGTATCCTCTCTACTTTGACCATCATCAGTTATTTTGCTGCTCAAATAGCAAAACTCGCCTACTACTTTAAGTGTCTCATTACCTAATCTAAGCCGGCCGCTGTGGTCTAGCGGTTATAAGCGCTCAGTCCGGGACCGCGGGACTGCTACGGTCGCAGGTTCGAATCCTGCCTCGGGCATGGATGTGTGTGATGTCCTTAGGTTAGTTAGGTTTAAGTAGTTCTAGGGGACTGATGACCACAGATGTTAAGTCCCATAGTGCTCAGAGCCATTTTTTTTACCTAATCTAAATCCCTCAGCGTCACCCGATTAAATTCGACTATATTCCATTGTCCTCGTCTTGCTTTTGTTGATGTTCATCTTATATCCTCCATTCAAGACACTGTCCATTACGTTCAACCGCTCTTCCAAGTTCTTTGCTGTCTCTGGCAGAATTACAATGTCATCGGCAAACCTCAAAGTTTTTATTTCTTCCCCATAGATTTTAATTTCTACTCCGACTTTTTCTTTTATTTCCTTTACTGCTTGCTCAATGTATAGATAGAATAACATCGGGGATAGGCTACAACCCTGTCTCACTCCCTTCGCAACCACTGCTTCCTTTCAAGCCCCTCAACTCTCATAACTGCCATCTGGTCTCTGTACAAATTGTAAATAGCCTTTCGCACCCTGTATTTGACCCCTGCCACCGGCAGAATTTGAAAGAGAGTATTCCAATCAACATGGTCAAAACCATTCTCTAAGTCTACAAATGCTAGAAAGGTAGGTTTGACTTTCCTTAATCTACCTTGTAAGATAAGTCGCAGGGTCGGCCTCTACCAGTTTTTCCATTCGTCTGTAAAGAATTCGTGTTAGTATTTTGTAGCGGTGACTTATTAAACTGGCCGGCCGGAGTGGCCGAGCGGTTCTAGGCGCTACAGTCTGGAACTGCGCGACCGCTACGGTCGCAGGTTCGAATCCTGCCTCGGGCATGGATGTATGTGATGTCCTTAGGTTCGTTAGGTTTAAGTAGTTCTAAGTTCTAGGGGACTTCTGACCTCAGTAGTTGAGTCCCATAGTGCTCAGAGCCATTTGAACCATTTTGAACTTATTAAACTGATAGTTCGGTGATTTTCACATATTTCAACACCTGCTTTCTTTGGGATTGGAATTATTATGTTATACTTAAGTCTGAGGTTATTTCGCCTGTCTCATACATCTTGCTCACCAGATGGTAGAGTTTTGTGAGGGCTGGCTCTCCCGTGCCTGTAAATGTGTAGATAGATAATGTTTCCTCCCACCTAATGTTTACCATGAGCCGGCGTCAGTACGTACGTGGCTGCAACGTACCGTTACAGCACGGTGAATGACTAGCGAGAACTCACTGCTTCACTTTGAACCGATGCCGAAAAATTTACAAATACGATGATTTACATGTTGTTACCATGTTCGACGTTATTATCGTGTGGTATGGCTGATATGCATCGGGATACGTGAAAAAATTTACATTATTTTTGGTGACAGGCCGACTATTTGCGTCCAATATCATGTATTACTTCATTTAATATGATGCCTGGTGCAATGCAGATTGGTATCACTGTCAGTACCACTATCAGTAAATCGTTGTACGCAAGAAATTAAACAAGTTGAAAACTAATTTCCCACTAGTTGCACCATTACTCCCGTCTCAGAAAATACATCTTTCTGAATCGTCATGGACTTTGTAAGAAATTAAACCTGAAATATTACTGAGTGTGTTCAAACGGAGAGCTTCTGTGCCGTATAATATGTGTATCTCTTTCTAATAATCACAAGTGCCATTTACGCACTCGTAATAACGTACCGAGTGCATGTAAAGTGCAGTAAATGGCATTATAAGAAATGGTTCAAATGGCTCTGAGCACTATGGGACTTAACATCTATGGTCATCAGTCCCCTAGAACTTAGAACTACTTAAACCTAACTAACCTAAGGACATCACACACATCCATGCCAGAGGCAGGATTCGAACCTGCGACCGTAGCAGAAAGGAGAAAGTTTACTTGAAATATTCTTCTAACAAACATCACGAAATAAAATGTTATGTTGCTCGAATATGTCTCTTTACCGTCTCTGAAGTATTTATTGTAATATTTGTAAGCGCTGTAGAGCTATTCATTTATTTCAATATCCAGTAGGCCGCTACCACTTACAGTTACGCCCGCAGTAGATGTGTTAGTAACTCTGAACTGAAAACGTAATTATTTCGGGAAAGGGATGAGATATATAACAATTTAAAAAAATGTTTCCATAATTTTGAAGGATGGTAGCAGCGGAAGTACGTTTGAAATCAAGAAAATAAAACAGGAACCGTATACAGGGTGTTACAAAAAGATACGGCCAAACTTTCAGGAAACATTCCTCACACACAAATAAAGATAAGATGTTACGTGGACATGTATCCGGAAACGCTTAATTTCCATGTTAGAGCTCATTTTAGTTTCGTCAGTATGTACTGTACTTCCTCGATTCACCGCCAGTTGGCCCAATTGAAGAAAGGTAATGTTGACTTCGGTGCTTGTGTTGACATGCGACTCATTGCTCTACAGTACTAGCATCAAGCACATCAGTACGTAGCATCAACAGGTTAGTGTTCATCACGAACGTGGTTTTGCAGTCAGTGCAATGTTTACAAATGCGGAGTTGGCAGATGCCCATTTGATGTATGGATTACCATGGGGGCAATAGCCGTGGCTAGGTACGTTTGTATCGAGACACATTTCCATAACGAAGGTGTCCCGACAGAAGACGTTCGAAGCAATTGATCGGCATCTCAGGGAGCACGGAACATTCCAGCCTATGACTCGCGACTGGGGAAGGCCTAGAACGACGAGGACACCTGCAATGGACGAGGCAATCTTCGTGCAGTTGACGATAACCCTAATGTCAGCGTCAGAGAATGTGCTGCTGTACAAGGTAACGTTGACCACGTAACTGTATGGAGAGTGCTACGGGAGAACCAGTTGTTTCCGTACCATGTACGGCGTGTGCAGGCACTATCAGCAGCTGATTGGCCTCCACGGGTACACTTCTGCGAATGGTTCATCCAACAATGTGTCAATCCTCATTCCAGTGCAAATGTTCTCTTTACGGATGAGGCTTCATTCCAACGTGATCAAATTGGAAATTTTCACAATCAACATGTGTGGGCTGACGATAATCCGCACGCAATTGTGCAGCCACGTCATCAACACAGATTTTCTGTGAACGTTTGGGCAGGCATTGTTGGTGATGTCTTGATTGGGCCCCATGTTCTTCCACCTACGCTCAATGGAGCACGTTATCATGATTTCATACGGGATACTGTACCTGCGCTGCTAGAACATGTGCCTTTACAAGTACGACACAACATGTGGTTCATGCACGATGGAGCTCCTGCACATTTCAGTCGAAGTGTTTGTACGCTTCTCAACAACAGATTCGGTGACCGATTGATTGGTAGAGGCGGACCAACTCCATGGCCTCCACGCTCTCAAATGGTTCAAATGGCTCTGAGCACTATGGGACTCAACTGCTGAGGTCATAAGTCCCCTAGAACTTAGAACTACTTAAACCTAACTAACCTGAGGACAACACACACATCCATGCCCGAGGCAGGATTCGAACCTGCGACCGTAGCGCTCGCGCGGTTCCAGACTGTAGCGCCTAGTAACTCTCGGCCATCAGCGGCCGGCCCTCCACGCTCTCCTGACCGTAACCCTCTTGATTTTCATTTATGGGGGCATTTGAAAGCTCTGCTCTACGCAACCCCGGTACCAAATGTAGAGACTCTACGTGCTCGTATTGTGGACGACTGTGATACAATACGCCATTCTCCAGGGCTGCATCAGCGCGTCGGGGATTCCATGCGACGGAGGGTGGATGCATGTATCCTCGCTAACGGAGGACATTTTGAACATTTCCTGTAACAAAGTGTTTGAAGTCACGCTGGTATGTTCTGTTGCTGTGTGTTTCCATTCCATGATTAATGTGATTTGAAGAGTAGTAATAAAATGAGCTTTAAGATGGAAAGTAAGCGTTACCGGACACATGTCCACGTAACATATTTTCTTTCTTTGTGTGTGAGGAATGTTTCCTGAAAGTTTGGGCGTACCTTTTTGTAACACCCTGTATATGAAGAGAATGACTCGAGAAATGTTAAGATGCTACCATCTACGCACCAGTCATCGTGAAAATCCCTCGCTGAGTCATATTGCGACATAAATCATCACTTTCATTTTTCTGATGTTATTGATTATTAAACTTTCATTTTCAATGCTCACTTGCCTGAAGTATTCCCCTTATATAGACTACCAGTAATTGATGTTAGTTGAACTTTCATTCGTACCACGTCTGGTCAGTTCCGGCTCTTTTATACGGAAAAACACGTAGTGATGTAAAAAAGAGTTAAGCTCTATATTCGTATTATTCAGCACGGATATTCTTCTATTACATGTTGCATTTCTAGAGCCTGCTGACAAATATCACTCTTTAAAGGCTGCATGTATAGTGTTATATCGAGAGCAGTCGAACATCATTCATACAGCTCTCATTAATCGAGATCTCCGGATCAAATTAAATTATCATAATGTATAACACATCAGTCACATTTAATGCGTACGGATGTAACACATTGTCACTCATATTCAACATTTAAATCTTAATTTATGTGCTTAAACATGTAAGTCATTGTTAATAACAGCGACGAGAGCCAATAATCCAAATATGAGGCAACTTTTTTAGACATTGCTGTCTGTTCTGTTGCTTAAAATATTAGTTGCATTTGATAACTGTTGCTACGATGTGTCTCTTTTTTATTTAGCTCGGCGGTAGTCGGTAGTGCGAAATCTGCTATTTTAGTGTTCTGGAAAATATAATTTAATATCTTAATTTGGTTGTCCTCCCCCCCTCCACCCCCCCCCCTCCCCGCCCCACCATCCCCCTCTATGAACAGTAGACCTTGCGACCTTGCCGAGATGGGATAGCTTGCGTGCCTCAACGCTACAGAGAGCAGTGCTGTAGGTACATGAAAACGGAGGAATATCTGAAGAGAAGCCAGACTAACTCAACGTTCCTGAAGGGGGAAAATTGTCCTTTGAGTACGTGCAGTGGCAACAGTCTGCATGATTGACTGATCTGGTCTTATAACATTGGACAACATGGTTTAGGTGCCTTGTATTGCGAAAGGCTAAAAAAAACGGGAAACTACTGCCTTTTTTCCGAGGGCATTCCGATCTACTGTATGGTTTTATGAGGATGAAATACGTTTGGGTAAAAAAATCCTGAGGCAAAATATTTCCTCATTGGGTTCCCCGAGTAAGGTATACTCAGAATGATTTCGTCATCAGAAAAAGCAACAGTGCCAGTTTATGGATCACATCAGAAAAAACGAAATCGACCTTCTACGATTGGAGCATGACAAGTTAGATGGTTTAATCTGTTACATAGGCCAGAGAATTTTTAATAGGGAAATCGATTGTTTTACGTAAGATATAGTAGCGATTATTGCGGTGGCAGGAAAAACTAAACTTATGATCAGGATGCCGGTAACCTACTATGAACAGATTAGTGAACCCATTGTAGTATCCATGATATACAAAGCGCCGGCCGGAGTGGTCGTGCGGTTCTAGGCGCTACAGTCTGGAGCCGCGTGACCGCTACGGTCGCTGGTTCGAATCCTGCCTCGGGCATGGATGTGTGTGATGTCCTTAGGTTAGTTACACTTAAGTAGTCCTAAGCGATATACACGAAGCTAACACCCCCCACAGAGGTAAAGGCATGTCTGCCAACTAACACCGCAAATGATGAAGATATTGGAAGAATGTGGGATGAGATATAGTAAATCGTTCAGATTTTCAGATGTTTAAGGGAGACGAAGGTTTAATTGGAATAGGTGACTGGGAGTCAGTAGTAAGAAAAAGAGGAGAAAGAAAAATAATAGGAGAATATGGACTTGAGGAAAGGAACGAAGAGGAAGACGTGTGGTAGAATGTTTCACAGGGCACAGTTTCATAAACGTTAACACTAAGTTTAAGAATCATGGAGGAAGGCTGTATATGTGGAAGGATTCAGATTAAGTATATCCTGGTAAAAAGGATTATGAAACCATATTTTAAATTGAAGACATTTCCAGGAACAGATGTAGACTATAACCGTTGTTTATTGGTTGTGAACTGCATATTAAAACTGAAGAAGTGGCAGAAAGTTAGGAAATAAATAGACGTGGCGTGGATAAATGGAAGTATGATAAGGTTGTTGAGGGTTTAAGATGGAGTATTAGACAACGTTGGACTGAAACAGAAGAAAGGAAACCAGTAGAAGACAAATGGGTATCTTCGAGTGATGGAATAGGGACAGCAACGAAAGATCACATAGGTAAAAAGACGAAGCTCAAAAGAAATTATTGGATAATTCAAGAGGAAACACACATCGACGAAAGGAGAAAATATGATAATGCCGATGAAAAGGCATACAGACATCTAAAAAAAGAGATTGACAGAAAGTGCAAAATGGCTAAACAGTAGAAACCGGAATGCATTTACAAAAGACGAAGAACATGACAGGGGAGCACTAGTTGAAAAAGGAATATCAAAGGGCTGTAACCTATTGCCGATATTGTCCAATCTGTACAATGATCAAGCAGTTGAAAAACGAGTAATTCTGGAAAATTAATGACAAAGGAGAAGAAATTAAAACTGTGAGGTTAGACGACGACATTGTTATTCTATCAGTGATGGCAAAAGACTTGGAATAGCAATTAAACTGAATTAAAAGTGTCTTGGAAGGAGGAATAAAATGGACATCAGCAAAAGCAAAATAAGGGTCAGGGAATGTAGTCGAATTAAATAAGGCGATGCTGAGGGAGTTAGACTAGAAAGTAGTTGATGACTTTATGGATAACAAACTAACTAATGAGAAGATATAACATCAAGACTGGTAACAGCAAGAAATGCTTTTATGAAAAATATGAATTTTTCAACGTCTAATACAAATGCAAATGATAGAAAGTCTTTTCTGAAAGTATTTTTCTGGAATGTAGTCTTGTATGGAATCGAAACGTTTACGAAGAGCTGTTCAAACAGGGACAGAACAGAAACTTTTGAAATGTGGTGCTGTAGAAGAATGCCGAAGGCTACGAAGGTAGAGCGAATAACTAATGAGGAGTTATCGAATCGCATTATGCTGCGAGCCGGCAGTTGCTGTGTTCAGAGGAGCCGGATGTTACGTCGTAGTTGCTAATGATAAATGGGTGGAACATGGCCAAAGGATCTGTCGCCGTAGAAACTGAACAGTCAAGCAAAAGATTAGCTCACACAAGTGCACTTTAAATAACTCTGTTTTAATTAACTTGCAAGGAACTACTACACTGTTGACAACTTGTGGTAGCCATGGCTGGTTACAAGCAGGGGTCCGACTTGGGAGTGTGTCCGTGCATTATGAATGTTTTCCGGTACATCTACCTGTCAACTACTCCGTGTAACGTTCGGCACCAGCTAACAACACCGCATTTTTTTCCTCAACAATTCTTTGTTGAACACAATGAGAATCACACAAACGAAAGAATAATCTTTTATCTACACACCCTATTTCTCCACGTAATCACCATCCCGTTCTATGGCCTTCCTGCAGCGGGATACAAGGACGTGTATGCCCTGTCGGTACAAATACTTGTCCTGCTGGTGGAGCCAGTGCTTCACTGAGTAAATCACCTCCTCATCATCCTCAAAACGTCTTCCATGACTGGCATCTTTTAATGGCCCAAACAAGTGGAAATTCACTGCAACATGTCAGGTGTGACAGCTGATGATGGTCTCCCCGACCGCTGCAAATCGTGGAGCTCCGCCGAACCGCCTTCTGATGATCGCACCCTCCGTGCCCAGCGACTAACTGTACTTCTGTCGACAACAGATTCTCCATAGTCTTTGCACAAAGCACTCCGTCATCAGGCCACAAGTGGACCATCCGACCGCCGTGTCATCCTCAGGTGAGGATGCGGATAGGAGGGGCATGTGGTTAGCACACCGCTCTCCCGGCCGTTAACGATGGTTTTCTTTGAGCGGAGCCGTTACTATTCGGTCGAGTAGCTCCTCAGTTGGCATCACGAGGCTGAGTGCACCCCGAAAAATGGCAACAGCACGAAGCGGCCCCCAAGTGCCAGTCACGCCCGACAGCGCGTAACTTCGGTGATCTGACGGGAACCGGTATATCCACTGCGGCAAGGCCGTTGCCAGACTTTGCACAGGCGTTTGTGAATATTTCCCACAGTTTGTTTCTCTGCAGTTAGAAATTCAATGACGACACATTTCTTGTACCGTACATCACCTAAAGGCGCGCTATTGGAACTTTCCTGCAGCTTCGCTATCTGTCGGAACTGACGAAACCTTGGCACCCTCACTCAAGAGACTTCAAATAATATATACGTAACGTTTCGCATTCATGGCGTTGTTTGCGGCTGAGAAAAAAAAATGGGGTGCATTACTTTCTGGCCAACCCCTGTAGCATACAGGTGCCCACATGCCCGCCGCTTATAACACCGACCCGATGGCCGTCATTGGTCGGCGACCTGGGGAATCTTCTTTGGTGGCGATGTTTAAAGAGCCGCATGCGGGAATCTTGGAGGTGCCAGCTCTGACAGTATCGATAGGCTACGATACTGCACATCGTACTGGAGACAAAAATTTGTGGAAGAACTTGATTAAAATGAGAGATTGGTTGACAAATCCCATCCCATCAAAGATTTGTCAAATTGTTAACCGAAGGTAGTGGTGCAGGGGGTGTTTGTAGAGGGACACCAAGGCCTGAGTACAGCAAGGAGGCTCAAATGGGTGTAGGCTGCGGTAGTTATGCTGTGAGTATATACAGAAATGTGTTCGCCAGCATAGTGAGCTGCATTCAATGGTCCTTCGGACTCAAGGGCACAACAGTAACACCTTTGAGACCAGATTATCTTCCTATTTGACAAAGTTGTCATTCTGTCTGTTGCAAGTCATGAGTGTCATTTGTCTGCAAACTGTGTAAAGTTTGTTTGTGTGTTATCGTATTTCAACCGTTCGTGTATAGTATTTCCTGAGGCAGCACTTGGGGAACAACCCAGTATTGGCCAAAAACCGCCGAAAAATCTCAGCCCGGCAGGCACCAGGTGTTATCATCCTTCTTCCTAGTCATGCTGAGATACTGTTCTGATTTCAGTGATCTCGTCACAGACATGACTCTATCTACTTACATTACTTTTCCTGTTTACTCCGTAATGGTCGTTAAAACATCACGATGTTTCGATTCGGCTCTTACCAGCCTTACCAGCCTCCCCGTCTCTCTGGCTGCTCTGCGAGATACGTTATTCTAGCCAGTCAAGATGACAACTTTACAGACTACTGTGGAATACCGCGCCTTCAGTCGGTTCTGACGCTGTAAATTGACATGTAGTAGTCTGTGTATTTCTCTGCTATAATGTCATCCAATAGCGATGTCGATAACCACTACAGCATTATTGAGATCATGAAATTACCAAACCACTCATGTCAAGCGAACTGTTTGACACACCTAACAAAAATTTGATCTAAATTGTCAATTTATTCCCTAGAAAAGTACGGCAGCTGCATTTTCATCCTTCTTCCTAGTCATGCTGAGATACTGTTCTGATTTCAGTGATCTCGTCGCAGACATGACTCCAAGTACTTGCATTACTTTTCCCCTTCACTCCGTAATCCGTTTTCTTTAATCGTAAAAGATGCCCGTTGTTCTTTCAGTTAGATTTAAGTTTACGAAATGATGGTATCAATCGTCTAATTTTGTTTTATTCTGGACTTAAGTACTGTTGTATATACGGGACACATCATTCGGCACATATGTTAGACTTTACGAAGTTATGGCGCTTCTTATCAAGAGCAGGCAATGTTTCTCTACTGGTAAATCCAACTGAGTGCAATGTCATCTGAAGTTGGTAAAGAATATAACCACGCATGGGGCAATGTTTTATCACAATGCACAACGGAACCTGACAAACTAACTTCAGCACGACTGATCAGGTAATGAATTTCATTAATAATTTAAAAAGACAATTCTCAAGGAGGACAGCTATTCCCACTGTTCAAGAGAAGTGGAAAGACGTGATGGAATGCACGTAGGCGAAAAGACTAGAGAACAATACTCCAGGAAAAAGGATATATATTGACACGATATCCACCTCGAGCTTCATTAGTCATTTAACAAAGGAAAAGTCATCACAGTAATATGGTTCCTTATGGGGATTGTCCTAACCAACACTTTGGACACTATTCTGTTGACAAAGGACCGTGTCATTGAATTGATGGGACATTTTAGCTCTTGTGAATGCATTAAAACTCAAACTGACAGCGGTTGCCGTCAAACTTAGCTTGTGAACGTTCATTCTCCTGTAGCAATAAGAGCAGAGTGACAATGTGTCAACGATTATTTAAGAAGATCTATCAGATTAAATTTTAAAAAAATGCGATGTAGTTGAACTTTTCTGGAGAATTAGCCGTAAATTTTAAAAACACAGTTAATCTTCTGTGTATACTAAAAACAGGTTGGCCAACCAAAATGTATTGTATTCAGGGCAGCTAACAACGACTAGCTCGTTTAAGTTAGAGCACAATCTGTTCCGTTTGGTACCTTGACCGGTATGTAATATGATTTAGGCCACGGCGTCGCCGTAACAAAACAGTACACAAGCTATTCGAATTTAGATGCCCACAGTATGCTCATCTGCAAGGAAAACCGTATTAATGTCTTGTTGTACGATCAGTGACGAACTACACCCCTTGATTATAGTGCCAACACTCACCTAACATACACTTACAGCAAACTAATCACAATTTCAAAATACTTTAAATAACCCCCTTAATTAATACTGTCACCATAGCAATGAAGACCAAATCCAGCCACAGTCCATAGCTGTGTAAGCAAGGAGATAGCATACAATCTTAATCCCACATTATCCTAAAAATCTTGACAACACTTACAATTAAAGTAGCACGCCATCTTTGAGCCAGCAGTGCGTGTAACATTCTCCTGCAATGCACGCACTATATTATATATGACAGTGGCAGACAATCTCACTCAGAGCACAAACTGAAACACCAAACGAGCTCAGTGCAGCTTGATGCAACTGCAGTACCCATGCAAGGTACATGCTCAACACATGTGTGGATGGCAGTCACTAGGCTGATAACTCGTCTTATCGCAGCAAGCACCTTTGCACATGCCGTACATAAACACAGGGTGCAGTCTACCCTGTGTAAACAGAAAACTAATGGAAAGCACGCTTTCCTGCCGTAAAATCTATTTAACAGAGTTCACGTACCACTTGCACACAGTGTCCGTCTGCAACATTCAACTGAGCAGACTAAGTCCTTCATGCAATCCCACGAGCATATATCATCGGCAATGTCGCCATCGAACACATACTGGGCAGTTTTCCCTTCCAAACCATAAGAAGCGGTACCACCCAGCAGAAATCACATCAGTTCCACTCCGCTGGAGTAGCGAGGTCAGCCCAACAACCAACTGACTAATCCTTTGCTGAAGTCCCTTCCATCCGTTTCACACAGCTCGGAGGCGCTGACTGCAATAGTTCCCAGCATAGATTACTTCACGTCTAAGATGTGCCAACTCAGGGCATACTGCTCAGGAAAATCTGAAGAGCACTATGGAAAAATCGTACCAAGGTAGATAACGAAAACAAATCGCTCTTCAAAAAGATTAAGTTGAACACCGATGAAACTTACGCAAACCAAATTTAGTCAAGTACTTTCCTTGAAGTTTTAAAACAATTAAGAAATTAAGACACAGATGTTATTTGTCAGCAACCTTATTTAAGTTGCATTTAAAAGTTATTGTTGGTTAATGGAACAGACAGTACAAAAGTTCGGGTGTGATGGTAGAGCATCAAAGTCTACTTTCATCACTGTTTGCCGACAATCAAGTACTTATGTCTCTGTGTAAGGGTGATGCCTTTCATCAAACGAGAAAATTAATGGATGATTACAAACAATGGGGACTAATGGTGAACATGGATAAAACAGAATGTCTTGTTGTTGAGAAGTGGCAAGTAGAGGATTTGGATTTTGAGTTTGGTCTGTGAAAATGTGGAAATGGTGAAGTATCTAGGCTCACTAATCGATAAGACTGGATAGTGTGACGTGGACACATCTGACAGGATAAGTCGAGCGAGGGTGGCCATTATATCATGAAATGGTATCTTTTAGAGTAGATACATACCCAGACGGACATAGAAAATAGTGCCGTGGTTGAAACGGCTCAGACCGTTGGGCATTGGATGGGAGACAAAGATTGAAAGATAAGGTTGTCGAAATGTAAAGTTAGCATTGTCAAGAAAGCGACCCTCTTGGATCGTCTGAGGAATGAATTTGTAGGAATGAAGATGGATGCATTGAAACCAGTGACAGACAGGACTAATGCTCGAGCATTGAGATGGTATGGACATGTCTGCTGGATGGAAAAACAAAGATGGCTGAAGTATTTACTAAAATGGTCTCCACCCGAGTGATGGAGCCGAGGGAGGCCGAGGGCAATGCGAAGGAGGTACCACAGCTAAAGAAAGCCCTGGAAAGGAGAAGTCTTTCGGAGAAGATTAGCAAGATAGAAGTTTTCGGCTTCTGAGAAGAGACAATTGCAGGTAAGTGGAAACGCTCAACAACGTAAAAGTAAGTATTTCCAGTCATAACGTCCGCCTCCGTAGCGTAGCTGTAGCGTCACCACCTACCACGCAGGGAGCCTGGGTTCGATTACCGGCAGGAGACTGGGTGTTTTGTGTGTCTTTCATCATCATTGACTCGCAAGTCTCCGGAGTGGCGTCAACTGAAAAGGACTTGTAATACTGAGGCCGAACTCCACCGAATGGGGCCTCCTCGCCAACAGTGCCATACGATTATTCCATTTCATGTTTCCATTCATAACAGAATTTAATTAGTGTACAATTTACCTATACTAAAAAAAGAAACATCTAACCAGTATGTTTTATCTTACATGTGCTCGAAAGCAGCATGTGTAACCGTACGATCAGGCCATGTCTAAAGGATCACAAAACGTTCTAAAACTTCCCAGACACTGTGGCCTGGTGAAACATTCCTGAGTGGGGTTAGTGGAAAGTCAGTTGTTACGAAAAACCAACCTTCTGTGCCAAACAGTTCATACAGATGGCTGGGTGTTAAAAAATTGGCAGCACGTGTTACTCAAGCCTCGCACCTAACAAATTTCCAACAATAGCTCGATGGGAAATTTCACAGTGCTCCTGTTAGTCAGAGTGACCAATCACTAGAAGACTTTCTTAAAAAAGAGCAGAGCAAACTGTTGTCACCGATCATGCCAGTAGCCAGCTTTGAAAGTTAAAATTCAACGAACGTTACCACGCGTTTGTCGCGAGAGCGAAGGGAACCGTATTGATTCTATGAACACATCTTTACCACACATTATAAATGTACACATTATACGTGACAGAGCTAACAGCGATTAGGTTACGGATAGATGGCAACATAGGATGCAGATATGAAATAAAAGGATATAAAAGAGTTTTCCCTCCATAATCCTTCTCCCCGACACTGCTGTTTCACAAGAAAATAGCAAAAAAGTAGTCTTCTGAACAAAGCGTAGTCAAGTTAATCATTACAAACAACAGTTTCATGTAAGGTGACTGAGGCAGATGCTTTTCAACAGCATTTGCTATCACTGTTGTTATCATTTCCAAATACAGTTGCATATTACGTAAGATTGGAAATCGAACAGTTCCTAAGTCACTGATTAGAACAATTCTGTGTCCTGTGGTAAATGACGACTTCGCTGAATCCCTTAACATGATGCAACTTCTTCCACTGCCGGTGGCATTTGGTAATGCGTCAGTAGACGGGTCGCTGATAACGCTCGGAACAAGTCCAATGTGGCGATGTGATGTATGAGGGGTGACGAATACCATGAAGGACAGATCGATACAATAGAACAGAAATACAGATCACAAGCAAACAACAAATTCACACCAGACACTTTTCCTTCTACATAAACGATGCAATGATGCAGAAATAGCAAAGACGCTCACGGTTGCCACACAAACGTAAAGCAGAGGTTGGGGATAACAAATTTTTATTCTTGAAGACGACTGACACGTTCATTAATGGGTCATTTCTCTTACGCCACCACTTTATATGGAACTTGGAGACAAATCTTCGAATGTTCTTGTGGCGATGAGCGCACGCATTTGGCTTTGTCCAAAGCATGTAAATCTATTTGATGCCGGCCAGCAGAAACTGACTAGGTAAGAAACAACTTATATTAGAGATACAATGTATTTCAAGACGACATCTCAGCTAGTGTGTAATTCCGCCGAAGTCATTTCTACATCTGCATCTACATCCACACGGCCACTCTGGAAATCACACTCAAGTGCCCACCAGAGGGTTCATTGAACCACGTTCACAATAATTCTGTATTATTTTTGGAGAGCGCGCGGAAAATACCTATATTTGTCTCCGCGAGCTATGATTTCCCTTACCTTATTACGATGACCGTTTCTTCCTAAGTAGGTCGTCGTCAACAAAATATTTTCACACCGAAGATCGCACCGCAACGAGAAGCGCCTTTGTTTTAATGACGTCCACTCCAAGTTCTGTACCATTTCAGTGACACTGTCTCCCCTGTTTCTCGATAGCGCAAAGCGGTCTGCCCTTCTTTGAACCTTCTCTATCTACTCCGTGAATCCTACCCGGTAAGGATCCCAAACGGCGCAGCAGTACTCCGAAAACGGACGGACAAGCTTAGTGTAGGCAGTGTCTTTAGTAGATCTTTTGCATCTTCCAAGTGTTCTGCCAATAAAACGCAGTCTTTGGGTTGCCTTTCCCACAACATTTTTCTATGTGTTCTTTTAATTTAAGTTGTTCGTGTTCGTAGTTCCTAGGTATTTAGTTGAATTTACGGCCATTGGATTTGACTGATTTATCGTGTAACCCAAGCTTCATGGATTCTTTTAAGCTCTTCATGTGGATGACGTCACACTTTTCATTATTTAAGGTGAATCGCTAACTTTCTCACCATAGGGAGATCCATTCTAAATCGTTTTGCAATTTGTTCTCATCTTCTAATAACTTTACTAGACAGCATCATCTGCAGATCACGTAAGACGGCTGCTCAGATTGTGTCCTAAATCGTTTGTATAGATAAGGAACGGCGGAGGGACTATAACACTAACTTGCTACGAAATGTTACGTCTCGGACAGGTAATCACGAATACAGTCGCACAGTATTTCAGAATCTTGTTATTTGACTACAAGCCGCTACGACGTCAAAAGTCCGCTGGAAATCTAGTACATGGAATCAGTTTGAAATACCTTTCCCAAAACAGTCGACACATCGTGTAAGTAAAGAGGTAGCTCAGTTTCACAAGATCGAAGTTTTCCAAAACCGTGCTGACGATGTGTCAATAGACCGTTCTCGTCGAGGTAATTGATGATGTTCGAACGCAATATATGTTCCAAAATCGTCATGGATATCGACGTTAATTATGTGAGACTGTAAATTAGTGGATTGGTCCCACTGACTTTCAACATGGAATTATACAGCCAACCGTTTGCAGAAAACTGTTTCGTACATTGACCTTGGGATCAACACCTACTAAGGGTGTGTTCATCAAAATGAAATTTTTAGACACGATAAAATTAGGTTTCGAACAACCAATGGTCAGAATTTAGTGCCCTTCTTGAATATTCGTGTGACCTGTGCAACTGTCTAATCTTTGGATGAGGCTCTTTCATAGAACAAGTGGGTATTATATGGTTGTTAGGCATGGAACTATTGCATCAGCATACTTAAAAAGGAACCTAGTGGATATACAGTCTGGACCGGAAGACTGAGTGAATTAAGTTGCTTCACTACACCAAGGATATCTTCTTGTAAGTTACTCATGTAGGCACCTGTTCTCGATTATAAATCTAGAATATTTACTTCGTCTTCTTTGGTGCAAGAAGGCTGTGTCTAGTAACTCTACTTCAGTAGCACAGTCATCGATAGTATATCCATTGCTATCTGCAGACTATAACTATGTCTTGCAACTAGCATACTTCACGTACGACTAGGATTTCTTTCGTTTTTCCACTAGACTTCGAGACAAAGTTTTGTTCTGGAAAGTATTATAAATATTTGGCATTGAAGTCCACTCTAAATTTCGAGCTTGTGTATAAGATCGCCAATCTTGTAAAATTTGTGTTCATTTGAACTTTGCAGGATTTTTTCGATGTTTCTGCAACACTGTTTTGACCTCTTTTGGGTACCATGGAGGATCAGCTCCGTCGTTTATTAATTTATTTGGTGCAAATCTCTCAATTGCTGCCGATACTATTTCTTTGAATTCAACCACATCTGGTCTACACACTTACATTGTTAATTTGAAAAGAGTGGAGATTGTCTCTCAGGAAGGCGTCAAGGGAATTTATATCTGGTTTTTTGAATATCTATATTTTTCGTTTATTTTTGGGGAATTTTGGAGTTAGGGTATGGGCATCAACCTAACTCGCTCGCAACAGGATACCATTGAACCACGAGACAGAGACCGACACATATTCCACCACAATGGGCTTCACAGTTTCCAAGGAAATGACAGGATTCACCTATAGACAGGGGAGTACCATTTGGAAAGTGTCAAGAAAAAAACTTGTAACTGTTGCTTAAAAATTGTATTTCAGTTAGGTATAGCGTACAATGGCGACAAGCAGTAGAGAGGCGGATTTTGATGCAATAGTAGTAGTTGATATTCTTAGTTGTGTCAGAGGATTTATTTTTAGTGCTAGAAATGGCTACGGTGATAGCATATTGTATTATGTTAATTGTAGTAGTAAATATGGATTCGTGCTAGCAAAAAATACTAATTGTCGTTATTAGCAGTCTTAAGAAGATTAACGACTTACAACTCGATGCTGATACTGTTAACGGGTCTCATAATCTTAAGTACCTGAGAGTAACATTGTGCTCCAATGGTAGAAGTATGGATGATATAAACAACAAAATTGGCCAGGGCAACTCAGCCATAAACAACTAAATGGTATTTGCTGGAACAAAAACAAAAAGCGCAGAACAAAACGTACCATCTACCACACAATTATTGGAAGTATCACAACATATGGTGCAGAGTTGTGGGAACTAACTCAGAGGCAGAAGATCGCCTGCTGGTTGTCGAGAAAGATTTCTGGAGACAGATTTATGGATGTTCCAGGCTTTATCGTAGTAGAAATGATAGGATCAGAGAGGTTATGAATGTCGAAAGCACAATCCTAGCCTACATAGAAAGGAAGCGCCTACTCTGGTATGGTCATTTAGAGCGTATGCCAGACACAAGTTAGCCAAAACCCGTATGGCAATGGACTCCACATCAAAGAAGAAAGCGCAGTAGAGCTGCGAGGTGCAGGAAAGACGGTGTTAACGAAGCAATGGCGGCGAGATGTGTTAATGAAGGAGACTGGAATGACGCGAACGATGGAGACAGGGATGCGAGAGGCTGCAGCAGCCGTAGAATCCTCATATATATATATATATATATATATATATATATATATATATATTATGTAACTCCGCTGTACCGGTCCCAAGCCCGGGGCCTCATTATGCAAGTGATGAGGAAGGAGGAGGGGGAGGAGTAACAACCTCGTTTAAAAAACCAGAGTTCACCTGGCCCGGGTGATAGTACTCTGTCAGGGCCCCTTTGCTAGGGTTACAGCGAAGACCTCAACGGTAGTGAAGGCGGAGAGAACGAATCTCGGTACGGTGGAACTAGCGGAAGAGGCACATAATACAATAAATCCACCTTGCGTCTGACTTGTAACAAGCGGCACTGTGGTCGGCGTCTGTTCACCAGAGGTGCGGCCGTAATACAAATTCTGGAACTAACCACTCCAGTCTTAACCACTGAGCTTTTCTGAGCTCAACCCTTTGATTCTAAGTACTATTATGGAGCGTTTTAGTAATTACAAAATTACCCCAGGTGGTAACAAATCCTCCGCCATCAGTGGCGCAACTAGTCTATCGGATTCTGGGGAGACTAGGCTGAAACGCTATATCCCAAACCAGAGGAAATTGAAGTCTTTTGACCGACTCATGCCCAAGGTCGAAACATTTTTTGGAACTATCAATATTAACTCTCTCTTGACACCAGGAAAACTCTATAAATTAGGTGACACACTAAAAGAACAAAATATCAAAATTTTAGCCCTGCAAGAAACAAGGTTGCCTGATGAGAATACCATGGATTTTGGAAACTACCGATTGTTTAAAAGTAAAACAGACAAAAGAATTCTTAAAAACACTCCGCATCTGGGTGTTGCATTCGCAATTTTGCAAGACATTCTTGGCTCCGTAATCGAAGTAAATCCAGTAAACAACAGACTAATGACAATTTCCATGAAATGTGCAAATAAAATGTACTGTTTAATTAACGCACACATGCCTATCAACCAGGAGAATAAAACAAATCCAGAAAAAGTAAATAAGTCATGGGAAGTGTTAGAGAATACAGTCTCCAAAATTCCTCAAAATTATGTAAAGATTTTAATGGGTGATTTTAATGCACAGTTAGGGAAAGAGAGAAAATTTAGAAAAACGGTCGGTGAATTCCCTGCACATAAATGGACCAATCAAAATGGAAAGAGGCTTGTAGAATTTTGCAGAAATTTCAATCTCAAAATTATGTCAAGTCATTTTAAGAAAAAACCTTCAAAACAAAAGACATGGCGATCACCTGACAAGGACATAGGTGAATTCCAAATTGACCATATTGCAATCTCGTATCCATGTCACAAAGAAATTTTAAATGTTCAAGTTCGTAAAGGCGCCAATATTGACTCAGACCATTACTTAACCCGTGTGAAACTAAAGCTAAAACCCCAAAATTTCAACAAAAGGACACCATTAATCCCCAAATTTGACACCAGTAAAATCCAACCATCATTATTAGCAGACGAATTTGACAAAACAAGTGCACAAAATTGGGAACAACTCAAACACAAGATTATCAAAACAGCTCAAGATCAAATTCCTTTACGAAAACACAAGAAACATGCTTGGTGGAATGAAAACTGTGATCATGCAATCAAAGCCAGACAAGAGACATTTAAAGCATGGAATAGCAACAAGACAGAAGACACATATGATACATTCCTGACAACTAGAAAAGACACTTCAAAACTAATTAGACAAACAAAAAGACAATATGAGAATAGTCAACTCTTAGAAATTGAAGAAGATTTTCAGAAATACAATACCAGAAATTTTTATAAAACTTTTAAAACCAAAATAAAGGGGTACCAACCCCAGAATCTTTGCTTCAAGAAGGAAAATGGACAGTTGGCTCTTAACAACCAAGAAAATTGCAAAGAACTTTCTAAATATTTTAAGAATCTTCTAAATTGCCCCGAGCCCACAGAAAGATTTCCACCAAAAATTCCCCAACAATGCAATCCAGTTTCACTTGCACCAAATGAAGAGGAAATCATTAAAGAAATTCATAGGTTGAAAAACAACAAAGCATCTGGTGAAGATGGAATTGTAGCAGAACTTTTAAAGGCAGCTGGTCCAAAAACCGTTAAAGAAATTACTTCAGTCATGCAAAACATTTGGCAAACTGAAAAAATTCCTGATGAATGGAAAACCGCCTTGATTCACCCACTTCATAAGAAGGGAGACAAAACTGATGTTAATAATTACAGAGGAATTTTTCTTCTTCCAGTCACATACAAAATCCTCTCTCAATGTCTTCTGAACCGAGCACAACAACAACTTGAATGGAAAATTGGCGAATATCAAGCAGGTTTCAGGCCAAATAGATCTTGCCCAGAACAGATTTTAGTCCTCAAACTAATTCTCAGACATCAAAAAATTTACAATAAAAAACTAGTTTGTACCTTTGTAGATTTTAGAAAGGCTTATGACTCAGTGGATCGTGAATCTCTTTTCCAAATTGTGGAAGAACAAGGCCTGGATCCTAAAACCACGGCAATTATCAGAGACACGCTAACTGGTACAAAATCAAAAGTAAAGTTCAGAGGAGAAATTTCAGAATCCTTTGAAATAAAAACAGGCGTGAGGCAAGGTGATGGACTCTCTCCGTTGCTATTTAACTGCGTTCTAGAAAAAGTAATACAAGAGTGGCGCGAACGAAAATTGGAGTTCAAAATTGACCAACCAGTGAAATTAGGACGAACAAATATTCGAATAGACTGTTTGGCCTTTGCAGACGACTTGGTTATTCTAACGCAGGACATCCAAATTGCTCAGAAACAAATAGAAATTCTTAAAGAAACAGCAGAAAGAGTAGGTCTCCAAATCTCATTTGAAAAAACACAGTATATGACTAGCAACAAACTGGCACCCAAACTTTTGGAAACTAAGTATGGAAAAATCAAAAGAGTTTCGCAATTCAAATATTTAGGTGAAACAATCTCAGAGACTGGTCTAGAAAAAATTGGAAATGAAATTCGTTGTCAAAAGATGGAGACAGCTTTTAGACTTACAAAAGACATCTACAACAAAAAATGTCTCTCGAGGTACTCTAAATTGAGACATTACAACACGGTCATAAAACCAGAGTGCCTTTATGGGGCTGAAACGCTAATTTTAAACAGAAAAAAGGACATTCAAGAAATCCAAAAAAGAGAAAGAAAAGTAATCAGAAAAATTCTAGGTCTAAAATATACTGAAGAAGGAACATACAGGCTAAGAGCAAATAGTGAAATTCAACAATACACCAGCATATATTCGGATATGAAAAAACGCAGATTAAAATTTTATGGGCATATTAATAGAATGGATGCTACCAGACTAACTAAACAAGTAGTGGAATTCTACGAAAATCGAAGTAAAGCTAAATTTGAGACAATAAAATGGATTGCTGCTATAAAAGAGGACATGAAAGAGGCAGATGTAAAACAAGATGAAATTCAAGACAGAAAATTATTTAGGCAAAAAATTCATGACTGGGTAGTTGGTCAAGCTGAAAAACCAAAGAAAACTGGAACCACATGGTCTGATGAAAGGAAAAGAGCTCATTCCGAGAGAATGAAAACAATTTGGGCAGAGAGAAAGTCTAAAAGAAAATAACTGAATGCCCCGTGATTGTACTTCGCGTGGTCCAATAGGGCCCAAACGTGAATAATAATAATAATAATAATATATATATATATATATATATATATATATATATATATATATATATATATATATAAAGAAGGTTAGTTCAGTCACTTTTCAAATTCTAAGTAACAGGCAAAAACATTAACAAAAAATAACGCCATCTTCTTTCGTGTAACATACAGCAAAACTCACGGAGGTTGACCGCAGTTACGACCAATGCTGGTTCACTGAATTCTGCGATCCGTGATATGCTTAAAAGGACTGTAGGGCATCTGTTAAGACATCAGGGAATGACTTTCATGGTACTAAAGAAAGCTGTAGAGTCCAAAAACTGTAATGGAAGAGAGAGATTGGAATACATCCAGCACATAATTGAGGACGTAGGATGCAACTGCTACTCTGAGACGAAGAGTTTGGCACAGGAGAGGATTTCGTGGCTGCGTATCAAACTAATCAGAAGACTGATGACTCAAAAGGAGACACTACCGCCATCCAGCCTAATCAGTAAAGAGACGCTGACAGGCCATGTAATACACGAAGCGAATCACGAAACTGAAGGTACAAGTATCTTTATCCTAACGACAGACAATGGTAACGAATATTATGAATCTCGTTCGACGTGATGAGAATCGAAGAAAACCAAATGAGAACATTTTCTGAGATAACCTGTTGCCGAATGAATAGAATACACAGATGTGCTCGAAAGTATTTTATAAAAATGGTTCAATTGGCTCTGAGCACTATGGGACTTAACTTCTGAGGTCATCAGTCCTCTAGAACTTACAACTACTTAAACCTAACTAACCTAAGGACATCACACACATCCATGCCCTAGGCGATCGTAGCGGTCGCGCGGTTCCAGACTGTAGCGCCTAGAACCGCTCGGCCACTCCCGGCCGGCAGTATTTGATAGGTGCCGTGTTATGTTTCAGTTCCGTGCTCATTCGATTGCAACAGAGGAACTCATATAACTGTGTCACTTCATCAGGAGCTTCTCGCAGCTGTGGTTACATATTTAATAAAAAAGCAAAGTCATACAATAATAATGTAGAAACATATTTCTTTACCTCAAAAGTAGTTTATGATTTTCTTTGATGATGTGGTATTCATTACTGTTGCTTATGCATTCAGACCCTTTATTTATTTGTAGAGACAACTAGAGATATGCCAAAACTGAGAGAATACTCAGTGGTTGGGAAGGGAGTGAGACAGGGTTGCAGCCTATCCCCGATGTTATTCAATCTGTATATTGAGCAAGCAGTGAAGGAGACAAAAGAAAAATTCGGAGTAGGTTTCAAAATCCATGGAGAAGAAATAAAAACATTGAGGTTCGCCGATGTCATTGTATTTCTGTCAGAGACAGCAAAGGGCTTGGAAGAGCAGTTGAACGGAATGGACAGTGTCATGAAAGGAAAGTATAAGATGAACATCAACAAAAGCAAAACGAGGATAATGGAATGTAGTCGAATTAAGTCGGCTGATGCTGAGGGAATTAGATTAGGAAATGAGACGCTTAATGTAGTAAAGGAGTTTTGCTATTTGGGGAAGTGTCAGGAAGTCGTTTCTGAAATTATTTGTATGGAGCGTAGCCATGTATGGAAGTGAAACATGGACGATAACTAGTTTGGACAAGAAGAGAATAGAAGCTTCCGAAATGTGGTGCTACAGAAGAATGCTGAAGATTAGGTGGGTAGATCATACAACTAATGAGGAGGTATTGAATAGGATTGGGGAGAAGAGAAGCTTGTCGCACAACTTGACTAGAAGAAGGGATCGGTTGGTAGGACATGTTCTGAGGCATCAAGGGATCACCAATTTAGTATTGGAGGGCAGAGTGAAGGGTAAAAATCGTAGAGGGAGACCAAGAGACGAATACACTTAACAGATTCAGAAGGATGTAGGTTGCAGTAGGTACTGGGAGATGAAGAAGCTTGCACAGGATAGAGTAGCATGGAGAGCTGCATCAAAGCAGTCTCAGGACTGAAGACCACAACAACAACTCTGTTGATGTGAGGCGATTTGTTTCGTGTGCTTTGAAGAAGGGAAAGAGTCGACCGAGAGTCTATGTCATACCTCAATAACTAATAAATGTGTGGAGTTGACGACAAAAAGACGAAGGAACAACAGCAAAAAGACAAGAAGTGATGACAGTAAGTCTGATGTATTTTCGTCCGATGGTGTGCTGTAAATACGTCACTCAAGGAGCGAAAAGACAACAGGAAGCAACAGGCACCGACCATTAATCACGGCATCGGCAGCGTCATGGCGTGGCGATGCTTTTCTACACATGCAGCTGATTGTCTACTCCAAAACAGAAGGCATAATGTCTCACTTCCTGTAGACTGACATTTTACAAAAGAATATGCTTCTGTATTGGAGAAACAATACGATACATCAATAAAAATTTCAGCAGGACAACAATTTAAATTTAAATTTCTCCATGTAAAAATTTTTTTTCAGACAAAAAGATCGAACTTTTCGAATGGCCACACCTGAGCCAGAATCTAGATATCTAGATCCAACTGAACATTTCTGGGATGTTGTAGAATCTACTCAGACAAAGATCTATTTGCTGTCGGTTTATTGGACGAATGGTCAAAACTTCCGCTTGACCTATTTCAAAAGCTTGTGGACTCAGTGCCAAATACATACGCAGCTATGATCTAAACCCATATGTATGCAACGAAATAGTGATTTTTTCTTCAGATCACAAAATAGCTTTGTTTTATTCTTACGCATTTAAGACTTACGAATTACGTTTGAGCCAAAATAATTATTTCTAGTTTGATGTAAGACAACTTTGTTTGACGCAATTGTGGCTTTGTACTAAATGGATTAGAATTATATTCTTTTCGATTATCCAATGTTTTTTTTCTGCTACACACTTATCTCCATGTACTTGTCACAAATGCTTTCTACAAAATATTTTTGCTCGCTACTGTATATATGTGAAAATATACCCACTCGACATTTAACATTACTGAGTGAACGTGCACTATATTTGCAGGCTATGTGAGTTGTTATTCAGCACATGGGTTTTAAGCAGATTAAATTCGTGGTCGAGCGTAGGGCAAGTTCGGACGGGGGACGCAATGTAACCAAGTTCGGCGAAGTGGGCCTGGAACCTCTGAGCTTACGTTGCTTGTCTAACAGCTTAGGGCGGTCTTCATACAGAGTTTATGATGTTACCAGGCTTCTGAGGGTACACACACGACTTCCTGTGTACAAATTATTTGAACAATGGCAGTAAGTTGACCGGAGATCGTGTTAGCCATAGAAAATTTCTGGTTTGGAAAAAAAGGCTTACTCCAATCTTTTTAGAGCTAAGTGCCTAATGTATAGTTCTATGTACACAAAAGTAAATGTCTAAAGCCTAAATATGAGATATTTAGAAGTGAGTTTAAAATGCAGCTCGTGTTGATACACCTGTATGACGCTCTGAAGCAGGAAACATGTCACAATTGAGAAGAGAAAGAAATGTACGCTTTTATATTCGCTGTTTCACATAAGGCGCATAGCACTACTAAGAACAACGTTCCTGTTAGAAACGCAGTTACAATACATGAGGCATACAGTTAATAATTGGATTTATTCAACTAAAAGTCTTATTTCGCTACAGATATTTTGATCACGTTCAAATGTTTAAGATATCTCGTCTAACTTATTGTTTGACTTTGTCGCCATCTTGATATCGTTACTGAACTTCGATACGAATATTTAAAGATAAACTAAGAAATAACAAGTCTCGGTGACAAAGCCTTATCTGTGTACGAGAAGCTGATGAAACAACTAAATGCAGTAATGTTGCGTAAAAGTCATTTTTTACAAATCAACTCACCACTCCACTTAAAAGAGCGCACTAGTCATTATGAGCGCTGTAGGAGTAGAACCGTTACCAGGAAGTCATGTGACCCTGCGTCATTGACGTACGTCGCGGCAGCGGAGTGGTAAATATGTGCCATTCGATTGCAGGAATCGGCGCAGTAAGTGGGTCAACATGGAGTGATGACGCAGTAGCAGTAGTGAGATATCGTGTTTAACGTGCCTACAACCACATTGTGACAGAAATTAACCGATCTTTGGGTGTATAAAAGAAGACTGTTAGAACTGTCTACAAGGAATGGTGTACTACTCACATCCATGGTACAGTCAGTAACAACAGTTGTCGTAAGATGATCCTAACCGTCAGGGGCGAGAACTACGTTAGTCACGCCTTGCCAATATTACTATTTCAAACCCGACAGTGATGCAGATCGATCCCAACCACGGGTCCGGTGAGTCGCGATTCTGTATAATTTCAAAAATGCACCGATGCAGAATGAGGCGTTTAACGCACAGAAGATGTAATTGAGGCCGGAGGTGGTTCTGTGATGTTCTAGCTGTGGTTTCGTGCCATGAGTTGGGCCCAGTTGGTCAGGTTACCGCGAACACGGAGCAGGATGTTTATTCTAACATTTTCGGTTACCAAATGATGTTCTTTTTTCTATATCTTTGTGTATAGTATGCTGTGGCCACTACCATTTTGTAAAATGGCAATAACTATGTTAGATAGTAGAGTAAGTTGCCCCTTGAAAGTTGCAGTGGGCTGGGCCCAGCAGTTTCGCCGAACTACCTAAACCAATAACGTAACGCGATTTTGTAAACTTCTCTATGGCAACGATTCAGTGTTGTCACAGCTCTGTAGACGGATACTGTTTTAGCCAGCATACTTTTGGCACTTCGAGACTGAAAGCTGCCAACACCGCTGTGTCCTGTTGGAGATCTTCTTACGCCTTCTCGACTGTAGTTTGATAGTTACTTGGGTTCCTTATCGCTTGCGGAAGGCCCACTATGTCACTGCTGCGTCTACATCTACATCCATGCTCTGCAGCCACCTTACAGTGTGTGGTGGAGGGTATTTCTGGTACCACTTCCCTCTCCCCCTTTCCTGTTCCATTCACAAATAGCCCATGAAGGAAGGCACTGTCAGCATAGCTCTGTATTAGCTCTAATTTTACTAACTCTAATTTATCTAATTTTGTCTTTGTAATCATGTCGTGAAAATCATGTGGAAAGAAATAAAACGTTTCCTGTCTCTTATCAGGATCCTGTGAAGAAACGTGTCACCGTTCGTTGGCCTTCCTGTACACCTGCATTAATCATAACTGGCAAGAGTTCGAGAATCATTAACAACACCCAAGAAATGGCATAACGCATAACGGGTGCCCTGCAAGCTACTTCCCTCATGGATAAATTACATTTCCTTAATATTCTCACAATGTCTCAATCCCCCTTTCGATGTCATTTCCGACCTCCCACCTAATTTACGGTACTACTGTTTTCAGGTGTCCGTCCCTCACTAGTTTAGCCACAATATGTCACACCTATCCACATTCATGGTCAACAGAAAGCCATGCAATAGGCCTGCAACATAATGATAGAGAAATGAATCATTTGCGGATTGTTATCAACCAGATTAATATAAACTGCAAACAGCAGCGCTTCTGTAACACTCCCTTGGCGTAGTCCCGAAAGCACAGTTCAATTAAGAACGTCGTTTTCAGTTCTCCCTGCGACGGAGTCCTTTATCCATTCACATTCATTGGATCTGTATCCCGCAGAAAATCTCATGGGATATTTGGTACAGCAGCTGAAATGCAGCTATCAGCATCTCCGCAACTTATCTCTACGGAATCTTATCGTAAATCGATCTCTTCAGCAGCATATGGTGTCATAACTGAAGCAAACTGAGTACTCCTCACTTAGAGCAATGGGATTCGTTGTCAACGCTAGATGTGACGATACGCAGTATTAGTGGAACCTCTTCTGAGGACGGTTGCGTGTGTCTACACCTGCCAAACTGGCATTTTTTAAGAAGTAACACCAGATGTTCAATCAATCTGTAGTGTTGCGGAGAAACGGAGAACGAAAAGCTGGAGACATCATCTTTGTGTTTCTATGAGTATGCAATGAACCCACACACGACGAGAATAATTGTTTTCACCAAGTATAAGCAAATTTGACATCCTCATCTCTTGCAGTTGAGTTGCGTTGTGAGGTTTTCTATAGTCTGACGTAACAATATGTAGCGTTATAAATCAACACGAAATTTGCGTTTACCGTTCATCGTAACATATAGAGTGTGCAGTGATAGATCTTGGGTCATTCACCTCATTATATAGTTGTGCAGAGATAGAGAAAATGAGCTGTTCGTAAAATGTCGTTCACAAGTGAGCCAGTGCTTCGATTTGATCAGGTAATTTACATTAGTTAATAGATTATCCAGAACATATACGTATTTGTGCTTGTATGCGCTTTATGATACTCACTTCACACATGTTTTCCTTCATTATGTTTTCATATAATGAGTGCTGTAAACATAAGAACAACAAAGATTTTTTTTTATCTTGTTTACATCAGTTAACATTGGAAGTGAACTTTTCTATCTTCATAAGTCATTTTGCATCCTGAATATCATACAAACTTAATACCTACCAATACTGCACACGGTACATAAATGAGATATTTATTTATCTGTTCTTTCATGCAGTAAGAAGTTGCCACAAATATGTTTGGTATGTTTTGTTCTGATGTATATTTCTTTCCATTTCAATATCGTTTCACTGCTAATTTATGTATGTACTACACAATATTTCTTACTTCTGTAGTAGTTTTTCGAGTATGTTCCTCCTATTGTCAAACATTTTTAATCAATATTTTCACGTTGTTTACTTTTACACGTGTGCAATTATTTTTTTAGTAGGCTGAACCATCTTAGAATCTTTGATCATTCAGCTATAAGTTTTGTCACTATTTTGAAATTGCAAATGACTTTTTATTGAATCAGACAGCTTTTTATTAAGACTATGTCTATTAATACTCATCAGCAACAACTTTACTGGATGTTAATCCTGTCTATCGATTTGTTACTCAATTTTGTATTATTTATGTTAATATAAGGGGTGGTTATAATTAAACTTCTGCTACTTGCACCAGTGCAGACGAAACAGTGTCTACTGTGTGTGTACCCAACTGTTCAGGAATTGTGTTCAGACTGTCCGCTGTAGGATTTGCGTATGACTTGCCGTTAGGCACCGGTACTGATACTGTGACGAAGGGCTGGAACACAAGCATCAGCGTGTTTTGTAGCTGCAGTCAACATAGATCTGGGCAAGGTAAGCAGGGCCTTGCTCACCAAGCTGTTTTATCGAAACGACATAATTGTGCTGCTGCTATTCGCGAATATCGACGCACTGAAGAAAATGGAAAGATCCTTTTTCTGCACCAGTGTTGAAGAACGTGACTCAGGAGTTCAAATTACCTGGCGGTTTAAGAATTGGTCCTGGTAGAGGCTGACGGCCAATTACGTCACAATTATATCTGTTGTGAAAAAATGAAACGCCTACAGCCGTACTTATGATTTTATTTATCTTGAAACTACCAGTTTCGGCGCTTCAGTGCGCCATCTTCGGGCTGTGGTTGATGCTGAAGGGGTTGATACGATCACTGCGCTGGGAGTTGATGGTTGAAGTGCTGACACAAAAGTGTTCAGACAGTCTGCGTAACCAGTTATGTTGAGCACCTCTCCCGCCACTTGCCTCTGGATGCCAACTGAAGTGGGAGTAATATGAAGGAACAAACCTCCAACTGTTACCTTAAACAACCGAAGGGCAAGCACATTCACATCTCACAAATCGTGGCTACACAGTGCAAAAACTAGCGGATGAGCCCTGAATTCTGTGCCCGTGGCACCGGACTACGTGGGAACCGCCGCAGTGTTCATGTGCACCACCTTGACCACCGTCGTGAAGAGACGTTCTGAAGTGAGATCAAACCATCTTGAATAATAAACGCTTAGCTGATCTTTTATACAATTTGTTTCATGACCGGTTTCGTAGCCCAGAAGCAACATCATCAGGTTAAATCTGTTAAATTACAAAAAGTGGTCACTACTGCTGTGGTCGAATTACAGTTACAGTCAATATTAAGAAATAGAGGAAAATTACGTATATGGTTAATCTTGTCACTAACATTGGAACACAGGCGGGACCGAACGTTTCTTGTCTGCGAATAAATGATACAATTAGCGGATCGCTAGGTAAGCCAGAAGTACTGGTCCACGGTTCTTCAACCGAGCCTAAATTTTTTGTTTTTAAACTGTCAGAACCAACAAAAAATATCCTTTCAACTTAACACCATAAAAACGTATAACGGGACAGAACTTCCACTCAAAAATTATAACTTAAAAACACCTGCCATGAATCGAAACGGACGCGAGTAACTGAACATAGCCAGTTAACCATTAGATATAGGGGCACAATCCACCCAGAGCGCCTAAGAATTAACGAAAATGTGGGAAGTGTCAACAAGATCCCACTTAGTAATAAAAACATTATAAAGACCATAACTCATGAGGAAATTTTTTGAAAATTACATAGCGCAAATGCAGCAGTCCGCAATGCATGGAGATGCAGGTGAGAAAATGACTAGCTATGGACTTAGTGACAAGCCGCGCTGTGGTGGAAATTGGGTCTACGGATGCGTAGTGGGACAATATGACTTTCAGAAATTGGCGTGGCATGATCCAATTAATAGACAAAAAATGTTCGGATCCTGCGCTGAGTAATATAATAGAGTAATTCCATGCGAGAAAGAACCATGAACAGAAGATAATTCGATTTTTCATATTTTATTTCAGCATACAACGAAAATAATACATGCAAAAATCGTTATAACAACATAAACGCGTAAATTATTATTTGAGGCGTGCTTACTTGAGCATTTTGTAAGAGAGAAGTGATGAGTAAACAAAGCAGATTACTGAAAATTTTATTGAACAACGGTAACATATTACTTAAATAGTACTGACGTGGCTGAAAATACTTTATGTTATAAATCCGTGGCCGTGGAAATCCAAACTATAAGCGATTGAGTAATTTATTTTGAAGCCACAAAAATACAGACATTGGTCCATTACTAAAGAGGCCATCAAGTGAAGGTGTGCACAATCTTACTGACTGTTTTATTTTTAACAAAAAATCAAAGTTATTAGAATGTTACGTGGCTCTAGTTGTCGGCTTAGTGTCTGCTCGGGTAACTGTTTAATGGAAAATTTTCACTCCCTCAAGGATGCTATATGTGTTTCCCTCATTTTCTCGATGTAAAATGGATAATTTTGAGGTCTGATCAGTAGCCGTATGCCCTTGTTGTCGAAAATGGGCACTTAGTGACGATCCAGAACCCGAAAAGATAGGATGTTCGGTCCCTAGGCTTACAGGTTATTTAACCTAACTTAAACTAACTTACGCTAAGGGCAACACACACACGCATGCCCGAGGAAGGACTCGAACCTCCGTCGGGGGCACCCGATTACTGGAGATGTAATGTCTCATGAATTGGGCGCACATCAATAGGTAGCAATTAAATGTGTTTATATTGGCTGTCTTGTTCGTTCTTGCTAGACTATCATTTGACGTTTTATGAAATTTCAGACACCAGGCAAAATGAACTTTATCCGTCATGGTACCGACAGCTGGATCTAGTTCGACTGCTCATGAATAAAAACAGTGGTGTCAGTAATCAGAGTATGCAGGTACTGATGTACATAAAGTAATTGTATTAATTTAGGATTTAATTTCTAACAAACATCGTACAGAGGCATCAGATCAAATGAGGTGATGATGATTCAGCTATGTCTAAATGATGAGAAACAATAGCAATCGCTTCACACTATAGTATTAAGTTTTCATGGGTGCAGTGAGCTGGAAAGTCGCATAATTCAAGTGACTAGATTTACATAGTTTGTTCTAAATAGAGTTCTTAAAACGATATGGATCGCCACACGCTAAGCGCCAACAATGTTGTGAATTTAAACTATAATTAATACTAATGTATCTTGTATCTAAAAGAAAGATTCAAAAATTTCGTATCATCTCTGTCGACTTCAGGAAAGCTTATTACTCAGTCAATAGGAAATCACAGTTTGAAACTCTCAACCAGCTGGTCTTAGATAGTAAAACAGCAGCTCTAGCCAAGCAGACACAAACAAAAGCCAACTTCAAAGCTTAGTTTAGAGGAGAAATTTCTAGAAGTTTTCAGATGAAAATTGCAATAAGGCAGAGAGATGTTCGCCGCTACTCGTTAATTGGGTTCTAGGAAAAACCATAAGGAAATGGCTATTAGCTTACAAGAAGGACAACCAACAAAAATAGAACTTGAAGTGCTAGCAGAAGACGTAGCTTTTTCGGACTTAATCGAAATAGCCACTAGATAGAGAGAAATTCTGAAAGAAATATTTAAAAATCAGGCTTACAAACCCCTTTGAGAAAACCAAATTTATGACAAACATTAAGGCAGTCCCTTAAATAATGGAAATTGAATACGGAGAAATCTAACAAGAGAGATCTAACATGTTCATGTATCTAAGAAATGTAATTGAACAAGAGATTTCGAAGAAAGAAGTCATCAAAGCAAGAGATAGTAAGTCGGAAACAGCGTATTACCTCACTAAGGATCTATATCCATGAAGGCTAATCTTACACACTACTCTGCAGTAATTCGCCCAGAAGGACTTCATGTAGTAAAATATTTAGCTATAAACAAAAAGGCAATGTTGGAAGGTCTAGAAATCACAGAAAGAAAAATACTACCAAAAATTTTGGACCAGTTAAACAGCAAAGGCAGTAGAGGAAACATCATAATAGTGAAGTTTATACAGACGTTGAAAGCATTACAGACATGATAAGGAAAAGAGGAACAGCATTCCATAGCCACGTCAAAAGGATGAATCCAAACAGACTACGGTAAACTAAGAATGGATACCAAATGGTGTAAAGACGTTGGAAGGGACGTGGACGAACTCCGAATTACTCCGCAAGGTCTTGAGGAACGAGTGCCACTCAGAAAGGAATTACAACTCTCCAAAGGATTCTACGAAAAATCCAAGAGGAAGATTACAGCCACTTGGACACAAGAAAGAAGAAAAATGTCTCGAGTAGTGATGAGAGAAATATGAGAGAAATGGAAGGAGAAACAGTTGAAAGAATTATAGTCCACAGTAATTCAGACGTAAACGAAGAAAAGAAAGCTGCGAAAGCACTCATAATTTATAAATTATACCCGGCGGAGGTTCGGGTCCTCCCTCGGGTATGGGTGTGTGTGTTTGTCCTTAGGTTAATTTAGGTTAAATAATGTGTGAGCTTAGGGACTGATGACCTTAGCAGTTAAGTCCCGTAAGATTTCACACACATTTCCACACATAAATTATAAATGCAAATGTCCAAAGACTGTTTTGAGTTGGCATAGACATTATTCAGTAACTGACATGTGCGCGGAGATTAAACATTTTATGTCGCCAATTGATGGAATCGGCAGTGCATGAAAGAAGAAGCAACTGGCTTGATGTCGGCATTGACCTCTACTTGGGGTGGCGCAGTATCACATTACCATTGACTGACAGCCGGTGATTTTTATTCCAGCATCTCTGTGTGCCCGCCACATTACGGGCAATGGTAAGAGCAGCTTAAGCTGCTTCCTGTCCACCACTCCCTGCCTAATCGCTCTCCAGCTAAAACTGTCACCTGACGACTGAGAGTATGGTCTTGTCTTGGCCGCGGTTTCCACTAGCTGCCTTTCAGTGCTCAAGCGCCGTCTACTGATTAGACTGCAGAGGTTAAATTTGCTGGTGGAAACCGGTTGCAGAAACAAGTTCAAATGTTCCTAGATTCAAAGATCAGACAAAAGTAAGGCCACCGGATATGTAATGGAAACTATCTCACTAACTGGCAACAAGCACCAGCATTAATACAGGAAGCATATTTCAGCTCTAAAAATGGAGTAGAAAACAGGTTGACGTATCTCCAGGGCAGAATGCATTATGCGGAACAGCGTGTGAGTTACCTGGTATGACCACCTATGGATATCTCCCTAAAGAATTCTCAGAACGTACTTCAGAATGACCAACCGAATCCGAATAACCACAGAATGCTCTCCCAAGCGAGTTTTGTTCTTCTTCCCCCACTCTTGTCATGAATGGTGCAACATTTCCTGTTCTATCACCTTGTCATCAATGGACTCCGTTTGCGACATCACCCAGTGAACGGTCGATGCTAGCTAACTCTGTACTGTTAGTCTTGGTTACAATACGACAACTATTTTGGCCTCACACTATCTTGTATTAGAACAACCGCAAACAAATAAACAACCTAAATAATAATCGCTATGCTGCTCTTGTAAATAATTGATTTAACGACCAGCCTCGTTATTCGTTTATTCTTTGCACTGCACTTAAAAAAGGCTGTGATAGGAAGTAGTTGACATTAGCCAGAGTACAGTTAAAACTAAAAACAAAGAAGAACCCCATTATTCCATCCGCTACCCTTACAAGTACGTGCGATAAAAACATATACGTATCATTAGTTTTATTTTTGTACTGCTTTGAAAAAGGTTCATGGACGTCGTACGAACTTACCGCAAATTTCCAAATTTTGCAGTATTCGGACAGCCACCGGGGTATTCAAGTGACGCTGCGAGAAGACTATGCCATGAGACGGAAAACTACCACTGCAGTTGTGGTGTTTCGGTGACAGGGGTCACTATCGATCAGTGCGGATAATTACAGCTTACGGGCAAGACTGCAGCATGTAGACGCTAAATACGTGTTGCATATCAATAACCGGCAAGTAGGCATACCCTACAGAACCACATTATCCACTTGAGGTGCAGAAGCCATCGAAGAACACGTGTACCTACCCCCACAGCATGTCAAATGACACAGATATTACCACGGAAGCGGAAGAATCGTTGATTTGGCACTCAAAGCCAGATAAAAGATTATCTGGACACAAAGACTACCGTGGAATTATATACAGGTTGATTCACGAATATATGCAAATATTTTAATATGTTATTCTACGAGTGAAGCTAAAGAAAAGACTTGATATGAACATGGGTCTGCAAATTTTTTGTTACGGACTTACGACTAACAAAAGATTTTGCCTGAAATTTAGCAACTTCGCTAATATGAAGCCATCTCAAAACTGTACGAAGTTAAAAGCACGCCGGCCGAGGTGGCCGAGCGGTTCTAGGCGCTACAGTCTGGAACCGCGCGACCGCTACGGTCGCAGGTTCGAATCCTGCCTCGGGCATGGATGTGTGTGATGTCCTCAGGTTAGTGACTGATGACCTCAGAAGTTAAGTCCCATAGTGCTCAGAACTATTTGAACCATTTTTTTTAAAAGTAAAGCACAATATCTAGTTATTTTGTTGTTATTGATCTGGTGAACCTAATAAAACATGTTACAGATGTGTATCTGCAGTAGTTTTCCAGAACATTCTGAGAAGCAAAGAAATAATTTCGTAAAATCTTTAATTTATTAACTACTTGACACAATTTATTTTTTAAATTCCAGACAATGGCACAAAGTTTTCAACAGAAGTTGTAGAGAATTTAATTTTGGAGAAATGATGGTAATAACGTTAGCTGAATGTGTATGAAAGTGTCAGATAATCTGCTTTCATTAATGCCATAGCACACGTGAATTCATGTTAAACCGGAAAAAACAAAGCTCATTGTTAAGGAAGTTGTACAGTGTACATACAATTTCACAATACATTTACAATAAATGTTCAACATTGTCTCCACCGAGTTCAATGCCTTTCGCTGCACGTGTATGAACAGATTTTGTTGCTCTTTCCAGTTTCACCCGGGTTGCTCTTAATTTCATCTGTTGCATTCATAATGCGAGCAAGTAATGCCTCACTTGTATTGACTTTGTCCTCATGAATTGTGCCTTTCATCCATCCCCACACACAAAAATACATTGGTATTAAACCGGGCGATCTGGGTGGCCACAGACGTGGAAGACCCCGACCAATCCATTTCGGGGGAAAATGTTGATTTAAATGTGCAGTACCGGCTTTGGTGAAATGTGTAGGTGCGCTGTCATGTTTTAAAATACATTTACAATCGCGAAGCAAGTGGAAAACCTTCGAGCAAGCGGGGCATTTCTTCTTGAAAGAATTGTAAGTACATCTCGCTAGTTAGACGTCCAGGGAAAATGAGTGGTCCAATAAAATGTATGTTAATTATACCACACAACACATTTACGCTAAATCGCTGCTGGAAATTGCGTTGCACTGGTGCAGGTGGGTTTGCTTCAGACCATACGTGCTCGTTATTTAAATTGTTTATACCATCTCGCGTAAGCTGTGCCTCATCAGAAAATAAAATGTATTTGTGTAACTGCCGACTAGTATTTAACCAGTAGCACAACTCCAAGTGAAGGGCTGGATGTTTCGGATATAAATGAAGCACTTTTTGTTTATGGTAACGAAACAGATTATTGTACTTCAATGTACGCCATACTTTAGATTATGAAATGCCTAATCGTTGAGAGATACGTCAGGTACTGGTACCCGTGCTATGTTGAACATCATCCACAATATCCTCAATACCGATTCACATATCGAGTGCTCGTACTGATTATGAACGCTAGGTAGAGAACCTGTCTCCCGTAACATTGGAAATACTCCACTAATGAATGGTTCGTGCATTAGGAATCCTCTGAGTTGGATAACGTACGCGATATTCGTTAACTGCAGCCGTAGCATTACCATCACATTTGCCATAAATGAACACCATATCGGAATATTTTTCTGTCGTAAATTTGAAAAGCATCCCTATTTCATAAATAATCGACGAACTACAACGGTTACTGTGTGGTTTCGCTTACATACACTGTTGTTATTATGTTCTTTTAGTGGAAAATACAGAAAAATAACCCGTTTCAAGGTTAGGAGACGAGTGAAATAACGCACTAACGGTTGCCAACAATGACATAAACGTTTCTACATTCTCAATGGAAATTAAACAAATTTACTTCTATAATAATCTTTGCTTCTTTGGATGTTCTGGAAAACTACTACATATACACGTGTGAGACATGTTTTATTAGATTCACCAGGCCAATAACAACAAAATAAATGGTAATCGTGCTTTACTTTAACCTCGTACCGTTTTGCAATGGCTTCATATTAGTGCAGTTGCAAAATTTCAGGCAAAATATTTTATTAGCCGTAACAATGTGACCAAACATTTGCGAACCTATGTTTATGTGAACTTTTTTCTTTAGTTTTACTTGTAGAGTAACATATTGAAATATTTTCATATCTTCGTGAATCATCCTGGATAGTGCTCATGTACGCATGAACTCTGGACTTTCGACTGATAACCGTTACTAAACGTCTGCTCAGGTTGATATCAAGGTGTAGCACATCGAGACCTGTTTGGTTCAATGCCTCCTGCTCGCCAGTAGGACATGATTCAAGCTGATGGAGATGGTATTCTCATATGGGGCCTTCGATTATCGTCAGAGAAAAATGTAGGAGCCAGCTGTCGGACGCTAAATTATTTTAATTTCCGTGCCCAGGAGATACACATCAAGTTTTTCGTGTCCATAATTCCACAGACTTCTTTTTCACTATTGAGCACCATATCCGTATGAGACCAAATGATTTCCACATTGAGTAAATTAGTTAATAACAGCTTGCCTAAATCTCTCAAATTTTGCATCGTCTTCCTGCTGAATTCCCATACTACACTGCTTAATATAAAGTTCCCGACCTAGATATGATTGTGGTTTTCCTCTGCCGAGATGTTCTCAGACTGAGAAGATCTCCTGACCCGGTGCGACTTCTCTGCACTGTGAGACGTATAGAGCTTCCACAGTATTTCTCTCAAAAAGATTTTGCTTAATGTAAGAGGACTCCTTGCTTACTCCTTGTTGAATAGCGGATGTCTCGGTGCCTCTCTTGTTTATATTACGCCATTTCTCGTGAAACAGTGTGTTAAAGGGTTTGTATTTCGATGATACTAAAGAGCAGATTTTCTGTACTAGCATTCCTTCTATGCGTTTAAAACTACATCCACCATCTTGGAATAAACTGATGCACCCCTAACAAGTGTTCCCCATTCTTGCAGAGAAATCGTAAAGACTCAGAGCGCAGCACGTGTATATTTGTTAATGTACGCCCCTTGGCCCCCAAACAGTGCTCCGTCGGCGACCGATGCCTTCAGAAACACAGTGCAGCACTCGAATGATACCGACTTTGGTCAGAATGTGAATCAAATCGTATAGAGTATTACGTCAAGTCATTGCGATTCCCTAAAAGAGCTAGAATAACAAAAACTATTTTATTTGAATTGACACTGGCCGCGGATGCCTACGAACGTTGTCAGAAGCGTTTGAATATCAGTCCGCGAACGGCAGGATGCTTGTGTAGGCCAAAGATCATTCACTCTCAGTTCCTCCGTTCCCTTCAGTAACGTCCTGGGGCGCGATGTACGCACCTTGGATGCAGCTCCAACGAATATCCGTGATTTGTGAGTCATTTGAGGAGTCATGGAATATAGTGGTTCGCATCGCATTGAGTATCTCCTAAAATTCTTGCCACAACTTGTCGCCACCGTTATCTTCGTGACAGGAAGCAGTAGGCAGGTCTCCTGGCTGGTTTGATGGGGCCAGCACAGCAACCTCTCCTGAGAGAACATTTTTATCTCAGAATATGGGTTACCCATCTATATCCTTGCAAGCCACCTTAGGCACGTTGCAAAATACACTTCGTGTATCACTGTCAATATTCTCCGCTTTCCTGTCCCAATCGTGAATGTCCGTGGGGAAGAACCATTGTTGGTAAGTGTCCCTGTGCACTCGGATCTAATTTTAGCTTCATGGTTTCTTGGCGCGATATACCAAAGGGAAGGTGATATACTATTTGACCTTTAAAAACCGTACGCTCACAGTTTTAGCATAAAAATACATCGTGACGTATAATGCATCTCTTAGCGTCTAGCACTGTAGCTGAAAGAATTTCCATGATCCTTTCTCGCTTACTAAGTGAACGTGAGAAGAAACGCGCTGCTCTTCTTTGTATATTCTGTATCTCCTCCTCAATCATACCTGTTATGGGTCGTAGGCTGAAGAGCAATATTCAAGTATTGGTGGAACGAGGGTTTTGTAAACTATCCCCTTCGTGGATGGACTTCACTTCCAGAGATTTTGCAAAAAAATCTGAGTCTGACCGTGGCTTTACCTACGCTTACAATCTGCCACTGGCCTTACGTACGATTACAGTGACCGTTACAATTCAAATCGTACCGTGAGCATATTCATAGATACTGTATGGAACTGACTGCTACCAGAGACGGGTCTGCAAATGTGTAATCATGCCATTATGGGTATTTCAGCCTGTTTATACGCAATATATTAAATTTGCTTATGTTGTGCGTTAGTTGGCACTGTACCAAGCGTCGATCCTTTGCTGATCCTCCCGTATTTTCGTTGCGACTTCTCTACATACACTGAAGAGCCAAAGAAACTGGTACTCCTGCCTAATATCGCGTAGGGTCACCGAGAGCACTCAGAAGTGCCGCAACACGATATGGCGTGGACTCGACTAATATCTGAAATAGCGCTGGAGGGAAGTGACACCATGAATCCTGCAGGACTGACCACAAATCCGTAAGAGTACCAGGGGGTGGAGATCTCTTCCGAACAGCACGTTGTAAGGCATCACAAATATGTTCAATAATGTCCATGTCTGGGGCATTTGGTGGCCAGCGGAAGTGTTGAAACTCAAAAGAGTGTTCCAGGAGCCAATCTGTAGCAATTATGGACGTGTGGGGTCTCCTTCTGGAATTGCCCAAGTCCGTAAGAATGCGCAATGGACGTCAAAGGGTGCAGGTGATCAAACAGGATGCTTAAGTACGTGTCACCTGTCGTATCTAGACGTATCAGGGGTTCCATATCACTCCAACGGCACACGCCCCACATCATTACATAGCCTCCAAAAGATTGAACAGTTTCCTACTGACATCCAAGGACCATGAATTCATTAGCTTGTCTCCATACCCGTACATGTCCATCCGCTCGGTATGACTTTAAACGAGACTTGTCCGATCAGGCAACGTGTCTCCAGTCATCAACAGTCGAATGTCGATATTGACGGACCCAGGCGAGGCGTAAAGCGCAAAGGGTACACGAGAGGACCTTCGGATCCTATAGCCGATACCGATGAAGTTTCGTTAAATGGTTCGCGCCCTGACACTTGCTGATTGTCCAGCATTAAATTATGCAGCAGTTTGGTCCCGTTCTTGCAGGATCTTCTTCTGATGGCGGCGATCTCGGTGATTTGATGCTTTAGCGAATTCCCGATATATATGGTACACTCGTGAAATGGTCGTACGGAAAATCCCCACTTCATCGCTACCTCGGAGATATTATGTCCCATCCCTCGTGCGCCGACCGTAACGCCCCTTTCAGACTCACTTACATCTTGATAACTGGCCATTGTAGCAGCAGTAACTGACCTAACAACTGCACCAGACACTTGTATTATGCAGGCGGCCGACCGCAGCGCCGTAGTTGCCTGTATACATATCTGTCTCTGTATTTGAATACACATGCCTACACCAGTTTCTTTGGCGCATCAGTGTATAACAGCATCAGCAGTGAAAAGCCTCATCGAAATACCGAGGTTATGTATAAGGGGCAGCCAAGTGAAATCGAAACAAATGGAAAAGCTAAGTAAACTGTTTATTATTTCAAAAGTAATCGCAATAACTTGACGTATTTATCGCACTGTGTGGCAAGACAGTCAGTGCCCTCAGGGAAAAATGTTTGCTGTTGCTGACGGAACCTTGATTGTACCGAGGCGTGCATCTCTTCGTCCGTAGCAAACTGACGGCCACGGACGTCTTTCTGAACGCTCAAAAAATATGGGAATTGCATTGGGAGAGATAGGGACTGAATGGAGGATGTGTAAGGGCCTCGCAACGAAACTTCTGCATCGTAGTCGAAATAACCTTGGCAACGTGTGGGCGATACGAGGAAATGCGCGTCTGAGTACGATCATGGTTCGAACATTTTTCCATAACGTCACTGACAGTCTTGTATCACAGTTTTTACAGTTATGGCTATTACTTTTGAAATAGTAAATACTTTGCTTATTTTTTCTCCATATGTTTCGCTTTCACTTGAATGACCCTTACTGTAGGTCTTTTATATATATGACTGTGAAATGTAGTGATCCTATAACCCTCCCTTGGGGCATATCCGATATTACTCCTACGCCTGAAGATATCTCTCCGATAAGAATGATATATTCTGCTTTGTTCACTAGCAACTCTAGAATTCTATCTCAGATCTGGTCTGGTTCCGTACGCTCGTATCTTGTTCTTTACGTGACAGTGCGGAAGAGCATCGAATAGTAGCGAACGGCTTCTGGAAGTCAAGGAACACGGAGTCAACCTGAGAGCCGGTATTTACTGCCTTCTGCGTATTGTGGAAGAACGGAGAGAAAGCTGGGTTTCACATCATCGTTTTTTGTGGAATACCATAGTAGTACAAAGTCGATTTTAGGTGTGCAGAAGTGCAATAATACGCGAGAAGAATTATAATGTATTCCCAAATTCTACAACATAAATCAATGATTGAGTCAAATAGTTTGGTGCGTCTGTTGAACTATCGTTCTTGATGACGGAAATCGCTCTTTTACAATCATTAGGAACATTTCGGTCCTCCAGCGACCTACTGTACGCTTCTGCCCTTCGTCCTTCATTATTTCTTGGATTAGTTCTAATCTCAGTGTTCCCTTGCGGTTTTTGTCATATTCGGCTCCCTCTACCCATAATGGAATCTATTCTCTTGTATATTAATACTTTTCCTATCGCCCTGTTCCCTCTTCTAGTCAATGATTTCAACGTACTCCTGTCCTAGCATATTCTACGGAGAACCTCATGTCTTGTTAGCCAATTTCCCCCGAAATTTAGAAATACATATCTCTCTCTTTTCCCGTTTTAGCAAAGTCCATGTACTGCGTTCCACAACCACATTCTTAGAAATTTCACCAATTTTTTCAACAGTTTTTCTGTTTCTGGATAGAATCCTCAAATTTAGGCATATGTTTGACACTGATCTACAAAGCTTTGATGGCTGTGCTAGTATGCTACTTACATCCAAGTTGTTTCGTCCATGAAGCTAACAGAATGTCTTCACTTACTCCGCTACAAGGGGGTCCACATTTCAGTTCTTCGGTAATCCGTCTCTAATGCAATTGTCCATCAGTGTTCACTGCAGTATCTACGTCTACATCTACAAACACACTCCGCAATCGGCCATACGGTGCGTAGCGGAGGGTACCTCGTACCACAACTAGCATCTTCTCTCCCTGTTCGACTCCCAAACAGAACGAGGGAAAAATGACTGCCTATATGCCTGTGTACGAGCCCTAATCTCTTTTATCTTTGTGGTCTATCCCCGAAATGTAAGTTGGCGGCAGTAAAATTGTACTGCAGTCAGCCTCAAATGCTGGTTCTCTAAATTTCCTCAGTAGCGATTCACGAAAAGAACGCCTCCTTTCCTCTAGAGACTCCCACCCGAGTTCCTGAAGCATTTCCGTAACACTCGCGTCACGATCAAACCTACCAGTAACAAATCTAGCAGCTCGCCTCTGAATTGCTTCTATGTCGTTCCTCAATACGACCTGATAGGGATCCCAAAAGCTCGAGCAGTACTCAAGAATAGCTCGTATTAGTGTTTTATAAGCGCTCTCCTTTACAGATGAACCACATCTTCCCAAAATTCTACAAATGAACCTAAGACGACTATCCGACTTCCCCACAACTGCCATTGCATGCTTGTCCCACTTCATATCACTCTGCAATGTTACGCCCAAATACTTAATCGACGTGACTGTGTCAAGCGCTACACTACTAATGGAATATTCAAACATTACAGGATTCTATTTCCTATTCATCTGCAATAATTTACATTTATCTATATTTAGTGTTAGCTGCCATTCTTTACACCAATCACAAATCCTGTCCAAGTCATCTTGTGTCCTCCTACAGTCACTCAACGATGACACCATCCCGTACACCACAGCATCATCAGCAAAGAGCCGCACATTGCTATCCACCCTATCCAAAAGATCCTTTATGTAGATAGAAAACAACAGCGGACCTACCACATTTCCCTGGGGCACTGCAGGTGATACCCTCACCTCCGATGAACACTCATCATCGAGGGCAAAGCACTGGGTTCTATTACTTAAGTCTTCAAGCCATTCACATACTTGGGAACCAATCCCATATGCTCGTACCTTAGGAGTCTGCAGTGGGGCACCGAGTCAAACACTTTCCGGAAGTCAAGGAATATGGCATCCGTCTGATACCCTTCACCCATGGTTCGCAAGATATCATGAGAAAAAAGGGCGAGTTGCGTTTCGCAGGAGCGGTGCTTTCTAAAGCCGTGCTGATGCATGGACAGCAACTTCTCTGTCTCAAGGAAATTCATTATATTCGAACTGAGAATATGTTCGAGAATCCTGCAATAAACCGATGTTAAGGATATTGGTCTGTAATTTTGAGGATCCGTCCTTCTACCCTTCTTATATACAGGCGTCACGTGCGCTTTTTTCCAGTCACTCGGGACTTTACGTTGGGCAAGAGATTCGCGATAAGTGCAAGCTAAGTAAGGAGCCAATGCAGTAGAGTACTCTCTGTAAAACCGAATTGGAATCCCATCAGGACCTGGCGATTTATTTATTTTCAACCCATTCAGCTCCTTCACAACCCCAGGGATGTCTATCACTGTCCGCAGCTCGTGGTCGTGCGGTAGCGCTCTCGCTTCCCGCGCCCAGGTTCCCGGGTTCGATTCCCGGCGGGGTCAGGGATTTTCTCTGCCTCGTGGTGACTGGATGTTGTGTGATGTCGTTAGGTTAGTTAGGTTTAAGTAGTTCTAGGGGATTGATGACCATAGATGTTAAGTCCCATAGTGCTCAGAGCCATTTGAACCATTTTTGTGTATCACTATGTCCACCATACGGGAATCTGTAAGAGACTCAAACGGCGGTATGTTTGTACGATCCTCCTGCGTGAAAGATTTCTCAAATGCTAAATTTAAAATTTCAGCTTTCGTTTTGCTGTCTTCCGTTGCCAGGCCTGTCTGCATGGTTCGCCGCCAGCCGCGGCGGAATCCGCTACAGTGACGAAGTCCACGCGCGGTTGATTTATTTCCTGATATTACTGGAGCTACGCTAGACTCTAACGGCCCGTTACGGAGTGGGGCTAGCCGTAAACCCAGCGTCCATCACCTTTCTTGTAGCGCAGCGGGCGGCGGGAGCGCCCAGGCGCTCGCTAACAGATGGCGAACTTCTCACACAAATTTGCCCTTTTACTCCTTAGAGTTTTTACAGGCCAGGCTCCCGCTGTGTCGTAAGACGTCACTTATCATCCTAAAACCCACAATTTACGGTTTCAGCTCCTCTGCGTTCCTGCGTGTGTCCTACAAATTTTCTCCGTGGTTTATGTCAGTAGTTTCATGGTGAAACTGGATGCTGTTAATCGCAGGTGATACACTGCTTAATGCTGTATTACTAGATAAAGAAACTAATTCAGTCTAGTATAGCACTTAGAGCATGTGACAAATAAGGGAACCGGGTAATCGACTGTTTCTGCAATGCCGTATACTGTGTTATGATGCTACACTGCTGTACATGGCTGCACATGAACCAACGCATAGTCATTGAGCCTTGTCTTGGTTTATACAGGATCATGAAATACATCTCTCAGTTGTTAATAAAAATACGGTGTTTCACTTCAACAAAAAATTCCTACAGTGTTATGTGAAGTCCTATCCAGCAACAAAGTCACAAAAGAATTTTACTCTACACAATTTTTTTCGTATGTTTACGAGCTAAGGGCACATTTTCATTCCATGGCGTCGTTTGTACAAAGAGATGTGTCTGAATATGATCGAATTTTCTCATGTTGAGAAATGAGAAGGATCGGCCTGTTTTACTTGAAATAGCCAAGATCCCGTCAACACTTCTTTAATTTCGACATCCGGTGTTGACAGGCTTTGCCATGATCTTTATCTCTCAAGATGACGGCAAAGCATCTACATCTACATCTACAAGATTACTCTGCAATTCACATTTATGTGCTTGGCAGAGGGTTCATCGAACCACAATCGTGTTATCACCCTACCATTCCACTTCCGAACAGCGCGCGGGAAAACGAACACCTAAACGTTTCTGTTCGAGCTCTGATTTCTCTTGTTTTATTTGATGATAATTCCTACCTATGTAGGTTGGGCCCAACAAAATATTTTCGCATTCGTAAATAGATCTCACCGCGACGAAAAACTTCTTTGATTTAATGACTTCCATCCCAACTCGCGTACCATATCTGCTACACTCTCTCCCCTATTACGTGATAATACAAAACGAGCTGCCCTTTTTTGCACCCTTTCGATGTCCTCCGTCAATCCCACCTGTTAAGGATCCCACACCGCGCAGCAATATTCTAACAGAGGACGAACTGTCTCTTTACTGGACTTATTGCATCTTCTAAGTGTCCTGCCAATGAAACGCAACCATTGGCTCGGCTTCCCCACAATATTATCTATGTGGTCTTTCCAACTGAAGTTGTTCGTAATTTTTACACCCAGGTACTTAGTTGAATTGACAGCCTTGAGAATTGTACTATTTATCGAGTAATCGAATTCCAACGGATTTCTTTTGGAACTCATGTGGATCACCTCACACTTTTCGTTATTTAGCGTCAACTACCACCTGCCACACCATACAGCAATCTTTTTTGAATCGCTTTGCAACTGATACTGGTCTTCGGATGTCCTTAATAGACGGTAAATTACAGCATCATCTGCGAACAACCTAAGAGAACTGCTCAGATTGTCACCCAGGTCATTTATATAGATCAGGAACAGCAGAGGTCCCAGGACGCTTCCCTGGGGAACACTTGATATCACTTCAGTTTTACTCGATGATTTGCCGTCTGTTACTACGAACTGCGACCTTCCTGACAGGAAATCACGAATTCAGTCGCACAACTGAGACCATACCCCATAGGCCCGCAGCTTGATTAGAAGTTGTTTGTGAGGAACGGTGTCAAAAGCCTTCTGGAAATCCAGAAACACGGAATCAACCTGAGATCCCCTGTCGATAGCGGCCATTACTTCGTGCAAATAAAGAGCTAGCTGCGTTGCACAAGAACGATGTTTTCTGAAACCATGCTGACTACGTATCAATAGATCGTTCCCTTCGAGGTGATTCATAATGTTTGAATACAGTATATGCTCCAAAGCCCTACTGCAAACCGACGTCAATGATATAGGTCTATAGTTCGATGGATTATTCCTACTACCCTTCTTAAACACTGGTGCGACCTGCGCAATTTTCCAATCTGTAGGTACAGATCTATCGGTGAGCGAGCGGTTGTATATGATTTCTAAGTAGGGAGCTGTTGTATCGGCGTAATCTTAAAGGAACCTAATCGGTATACAATCTGGACCTGAAGACTTACCCGTATCAAGCGATTTGAGTTGCTTCGCGAGCCCTAAGGTATCTACTTCTAAGAAACTCATGCTAGCAGCTGTTCGTGTTTCAAATTCTGGAATATTCCATTCGTCTTCCCTGGTGAAGGAATTTCGGAAAACTGCGTTCAATAACTCCGCATTAGCGCCACAGTCGTCGATAACAGTACCATCGGCACTGCGCAGCGAAGGTAGTGACTGCGTCTTGCCGCTTGTGTACATTACATACGACCAGAATTTCTGTCTTTTTCTGTCGAAAAAGGTTGTCCAAAACAAAGAAGTATTTATGTGATCTTTGTTACAGTAATTTTTTATCACACTGAATACGACGAGTTATCGTCTGCAATCATGACAGGCAATAAAGCTTATTCTGAGCCACATAGATTTTTGAAGATACATTAAAGTTTGCAGTGGGTTACATGTTATCACTTTATTAGTTGACTCCTAACAGAGGTCCTGTTTTTTGCTGTTTGTATGGTGGCCATGAGACTGAAACCACTAGCACAGGATTAGATAGATTATTGGGAATTGGTTGGTATGTAGAAAATATGGATGTTAGTGATGCTGTCCTGCTCCCTCGCTGACTATTACAGTGGCCCCCCTGCAGGACGCTAATACGAAGGCACCCTGCTCCCTTGTTCGAAGAGGTAGTGAAGATCAGCAGCCGGCAAGATTCTAATAACCAACATCTATTCAGACTCCGACCATGTAAGACATTGGAAATGGTGCTACTTACGAAGAGCTCTTGCTTAGTATGGAGACTTACAGGGGTTGGGGGGGTAGGTCACAACTAGAAAAAAATAGCATATTTAACATATAAAATTAAGGTATTTAGAAAGTAAAGGTTCGCAACATTCATCCGAGGGTAGCCTTCACCAACGTCAAACACTAGTAAGGAAGAAAATATGAAAGTAAGCTAAAGTACAAAAGAACTACACAACAAAATGGAAATTTACTTGCGCTATACAAACACCAGTAGAGGGATAGATGCAGAATGATGAAGCACATTTGCTGAAGCCAGAGAGGGAGTACTCAAAAACGAGATACTGATCCAGGTGACAAAAGAGGGGAGGTCGCTGATAAATTATTGACCATTTACGTGGGGGGGGGGGGGAGGCATTTTCAGTAAATTAATAACTTGACCACAGCCAAAATATGTTTCCAGATTTCGGTTTTCAATGCTTAAGCAATAATTACAATAATATCTCTTTTCCCTTAATATCTGTTTTCTCTTGGAATGTTAATGAACGGCTTAAACTCCAAATGAGAACTGAAGGAACTCGAAACAAAATGGATATAAAAAAACGCTCAGAAGACTGATCATTTTTCTTGTGACCGTAACAGGTTTCAACCCAGCTAAAGGTAAAGATATAAAAAGAGAGATTAGAGAGATATGTTTGTATTCCACGCACCCTCCATACCTTAAATCTCTGTTGATCCATTATGGAATGCGGACAGCGGCCGCTCAAATATTTACCAAGGAAAATCACCCTACGGCCGTGTTTGGAGAATATATTTTTTTTAGACAACCAGTTTCAGCATCTCAGTAATGCCAACCTAAGGCCACTGTGTACTCCATGTACAGACAGTCAGATATATCGATACTTGCATGTTGCAGTCGTCAATATCTGCAAGCTGTGAATTCGTATTTGGAATGTTCACTTCAAGGACTTGTCTGTACATGGAGTGCAGGCGGACCTGGTTGTTTTAAATAAAGTAACTTCTCAGACGAAACGGCTGTTTGGGGATTCTCCTTGGTAAACTCCATACCTTAGATTGCTCTATTTTTATCTGATGCAGCGCAGTACAAAAGGAAGACTACCTTAGCAAAATGCGTAATAGGGGCACAATTTGCGGTGACATTCATATGTTGCACGAAGAAATATCATTGGACACTTTGGTGAAAAGTACATAATCTATCGTTATTCTCACTAAGAAAAGTATTGGTGTTTAAGATCAACAGTTGTTCTCTAGTCACTAGCTGATACTTTTCGTCTGACGAAAAAGTACTCTTGTAAGTGAGAAATAATTTTGTTATAAAGTTCGAAGTGTGCACTGATTTTCTTGACGGGCTCTGAATTTTACCAGTGGTGTAAATCGCAGTATCAAAAGCTATCAAACTGAAAATTTATTTCACAAAAATTGTTAGGCATCGTTCGTACAAGATACAACTGTCTCACAAGAGTAGCCTGGATGCAACCGAAGACCACGGCAACTCGTCCAACGCAATGATGCTGATGAAGTATTCATGTGCGCCACTAAATCGATGTTTTACGGAATTTATCCGAGCACTGAACCTGTGTGATCGTTTACACTGATGCATCTACGCAGGATAATAGCTTCAGCTGCGCTGTGTTATTTCCAAACTGTGTCATCAAGATTGGCTTACCTTGTACATTTACAGTGTATGATGCTGAATTATATACGACCTTGAGGGCACTGGAGAAGGTGGGGTGCCTTTCTGCTACAAAATTCCTCATTTGTACCGACACCCAAACTGGTCTTCTGGCTATCGATCACTTGTATCCAGGCTAAAAGTATGTTCAGTCGATTCACGACACCCTTTTCCACTTACAGAGCCAGGAAAAGACGTGTCATTTGCTAGGTACTATGGCACGTGGGCATTAAAGGTAATGAAGCTGCAGATACAGCAGTTCAGGATGCCTATTTTGAATCAACGATTTCTGATTGAGCTGCTTCTGTCCATGCAGTTACCTCGCTATTGAAACACATCATTATGCGTCTGTGGGAAGATGAGTTAAGGTTGGAGAACAGCAAGCTGAGGCCCGTGAAACCAATGATACGACCGTGGCGTTCCTACTTCCGGTCACAGCGACAGGAGCAAGTACTTTTAACGCGTCTTCGGATACGACACTGTGCTCTGACGCGAGAATTGCTCCTTCGGCAGGAAGACCCACCTGTATGCAGTGCTTATGGTGTACACGTTTCTGTTGGCCACATTTTAACTGAATGCGTTTTATATCAAGCCCTGAGGCCGCAACCCATTTACCAGCTGACCTGTCCTCCAATTTAGGTGATGACGACTCAAATGTGGTTCGTGTTTCAAGGTTCTGTGTGATATCTGATCTTCTCAGTAGTGTCTTGTGTAGATTTTAAGGTGTTTCTAGCGTAGCTACTTTATAGTTTATATTCCAATTGATCGTGTAATCTCAGTTCCTTGTTACAATATTTTACATGTTGTTTGGTTATAGTCTACGAATTTTATATACACACCGACATGAGGAATCTGTTTTTGCTATTTTGTGTGGAAGTGCCGGCCGGTGTGGCCGAGAGGTTCTAGGGGATTCAGTCTGGAACAACGCTGCTGCTACGATCGCAGGTTCGAATCCTGCCTCGGGCATGGATGTGTGTGATGTCCTTAGGTTACTTAGGATTAACTAGTTCTAAGTTCTAGGTGAGTGTCCCATAGAACTCAGAACCATTTGAACCATTTATGTAAGGAAGTGTGAGTGAGAGATCCTGGGATGGTTGAGGATTACACTTTTTACTTTACATTTTGTTGCATGCTTCTAACAATCCATAACCACACATAAGAAGCTCAGTTCCAAAAAGTACAATATCTATAAAATATAATTTACAGGAGAGACCAAAAAATGTTTTACACTACTGCAGCATCAGAATATGATTTGCAGTTTTGTTTCAAACAGATGCTGACACACATTACGCCAAATACTTCTCTCAAATGCTTATTTGTTTAATTGCTGTTGCATAAATAAAAATCGATTAGGTACCGTTAGGCAGAAAATTGCGTTGCTTTTGGTAGGTGTTGTTCTGGAGTTTTTGCTGGTGATTCACAGTATTCACGTAATATATGACTCTATAATTTAATTGAAAACTTGCAGTCAACATAAAAAAACTCCAGACGCGAACATTCAGTGTCATAAATCAATGTCGTCCACATTCAGTGTCATAAATCAATGTCGTCCATGTTGTGTGTGGTGTCATTACCAAGAAGACCAACGATTGGCTGCCGAGACTTGTTATTTTTTGGAAACGAAATAAGACTTGATTTGGTACTCTCCGCCTCGAATAGCAAGTTTTAAGGGGAAATGTATACCGGATATGATACTTTTTGGCACATATAACAGATCTTGTTACGTATTTAATGGTGCTAAGTAGTGCTGCCATCACCTTTTTTGAACTTTTCGGATTCGATACATTCTTGTAACCTCCCAAATACATTTGTACCAGCCTGCAATTTAGCCCAGCTTTATATCCCTCTCTATAGAAACCTACGTATTACTATAACTATGTCCTCACAAACTCGTAAACTGACCTTTCGCTAAACAGAATCTAATATGAACTGAACTTTAATTTACCTGAATAGAACTGGTCTATATATTAAATACGTAAATGCAGTAAACGATTATCTGTCCCTAATCAAAATGTCCACTTCCCTCGCTCTTGACACCATTGTTGCAGATTTCTTGAAACCACAGCAGCAAACAGCAAGCAGGTAGTGGCTAAGCTAAATTTCTAAATACTTATTACTATTGTTACATGTTGTAATGCGTAATGATAAGCAGTGGCGTGGGGAGAGTAACTATTCGTTAGTGAAATGTGAAGTTATTCAGACTAGTTCTAAAAGAAGGCTGTAAATTGAAAGAAATACTTAGGGATCACAAATAACCTAAATTGGAAGTATCACATAGATAATGTTGTGGGTAGAGCAAACCAAAGACTGCGATTCACTTGCAGAACTCTTAGAAGGTGCAACAGGTCTACTAAAGAGACTGATTACACCACGCTTGTCCGCCATATTCTGGCGTAATGCTGTGCGGTGTGGGATCCGCATCAGTTGGGACTGACGGGTGATATCGAAAAAGTACAAAGAAAGGCAGCTATCTTCGTATTATCTCGAAACAGGGGAGATTGTGCCACAGACGTGATGCGTTAATTGGAGTGGCAATCATTAAAACAAAGGCGTTTCTCGTTGCGACGGGATGTTCTCATGACATTTCAACCACCAGTTTTCTCCTCCGATTACCAAAACATTCTATTGGCACCCACCTAGCCTGGGAGAAATGATCATCACGATAAAATAAAAGAAATCAGGGCTCGCACAGAAAAATTTAAAAGCTCATTTTTCCCTCGCGCCGTTCGAGAATGGAACGGTAGAGAGAAAGTTTGAAGGTGGTTCACTGAACCCTCTTCCAGGCACTTTATTGTGAGCAGCAGAGTAATTACGTAAATGTAGATGTAGATGTCGTAAGAAATGATATTCCAAGACAACGATTTTAGAGCGAAGTATGTATTCAAAGAGGCAGGTCTTCACACGTAACATTGGTCTGAAAAATACTATGTTTAGCAAAGTGAACAATGATTTTAAAAGGGTGTGATATTTACAAAGAATTTCTATAAAAACCAAAAAGCTCAATGAGTTTGTATGTTTATGCATGACTCAGGGAAGTGGATTGGCCTTTCTCTCAGGCCTGAGGAAGTTAATCACTCATAGCTGCGCAGTGCTGCAGTCTCACCTCAAACTTCTTCTCTTTAAGAATAATAAGATTATTCAAAATTTATATCTGTTTCGCCTTTCAAAATATACATCACGTTCATTCTTGCTGTCCTTTACAATAAATCTTCCTTCATCTAATAGATACAATTACAAGCCAACACAGCACTACAGAATACGTCCCTCACCTGCCACACTCAAATACATCAGACTGCGCAGGGGCAAAGATTGTGTCACGACAAGACCAAAGATTATTTAACAGTAACGTAACTTGCTGCCCCTCTCACGTGCACATCGATGACATACAAAAAACAAAATGACATTGCAACGTAACCCTCCAGTACTGGTGGTGGTATAAGTCCACCTAAGTAGGTAGATTACCGTCGCTTTGACATGACCTACCATTCCTGCAAGCTACCGTCTGTAGTAAATGGTTTCTTAAATTCCTGTGGTCCACGAAATTACTGGCCCTGCCAGTTATTGCTGGGTATTAATAATTTCTAACCCAAGGTTTTAACGAACCGGTAGAAATTTGAATGCAACGGATAACGCATTTTTTTTTTTGAACCACTAAAGAAGGCACCTATGCATGGTTTAATAGGCATTATATAGCTTTTATTTGCTTTCATGACCCAGAATTCGACTGTGGTACTGACTGCCATCTATTCTTTATGATGGAAGGAGTAAATAACCAAGTCGAGGGTAAAGATTAATTGATATTTATTCAGTACCGATGGTATTTCAACAACTAGTCGTGTTTCTCTTGCAATGTACAGTCGTGCTCAAATGTATCCCAACGACCTGAATTGCATTTCGCCTGATTCACATGCACCCGCATAACGCAGCTGTTTAGCAGGTCCTCTAATCGCTCCTCGGTATAGTCGTTTGACTATCGAAAATGGCTCCAGCAAGTCACCACAAGAAAACACTGCTCTGTTTCGCAATAACTCAAGATGTAAAGTAATACCAAGGTACTACAAATATCAGGGAACACCTTATCACAGATAAGACTGTCCTTAAGGCTTGTAAGCTCACATTTATTGCAAAAAATGACATACCTGAAATGTTACCACTCTCGTTATTTCGCCAGATAGGTAATGCACGTAGTAAGTTCGTCATATTCATAATTTCCTCTTCAAAGTAACATACCGTACTTGTCATTTAACACAAAATGACATTAAAAATTTCACTTTTTCACGAGCAGCTAGTTGAGAATATGTGCGAACTTCAAACGACACGACGAGCCGTCTCGTTCTGCATATGAATTCAAACCTAGGTCATGCAGACTAATACTTCCTGACTGACGGAAACTAACAGTCATTTCTGATAGGCACACAGAGAGTGATATACCTCGATTTTCGACAGTATCAGTTGGCAAATATCAACTTTAAATTTCGCAACGTAAACATTTTTAACGGACGCGAATTCCTACCCAGCATCTATTGTCCCTGTTAACGAACTACGAGAGATGTTACATATTGCTTGTTCACAAGTAACTTACTTGAAATGCCGTCAGGTAAAGCTTTGTGTTGGACAGGGATTCTAACCCAGAACCTAATCGGATTGTTATCGAAGCACAATCAACTGTGACATATCGGAAATTCTCGGCAGTAGCTAGATGTTTTAACTGAAACGGCGAGACGAAACATTAACTTTTTCCTTCCCAGGACTCCAACACGGAACCTATCCCTATTATATTGTAGAGAAAAAGAACGTTAAATATGGATTTGTTACATCAGCAGCGACATGTGAGCATGTTTGAACTAGAAATAGTATGACGAAGAGTTCAGTGCTGACTGGGAATCGAAGCCCACACATACCGTTGTTGACTACACACAAAGAGACGTCAGCTACCGAATCTTTCTCCTCCAGCAGCTCGGAATAACATCCTTGAACTCACAGTGATCTCTCAAATAGTTCTGTGTCTCACTGGGAGTCAAAAACGTCAAATATCGTTAGTGTTGACAACGAATGAAAATGCATTAAAAATCAAAAATGTTATCAACCAGCAGATATGTGTTCTCATGCTGGATCTTGATAATACATAATGAAACCTTTAGTGCCGGGCCAGCATTCGAACCCATTCAAGCGCAATATGTGGAGATGTTGAGGAATCTGCAGTTTTGTTCAAACAACAAATTGCAGTCTAGCTGTATTGTCATGAAGGGATCAAATTTCACGTTAAGTGCGGTCTGAGTTGCATTCCAAGTTCAGAATCAGTTTTATCGACATACAGAAGCTCAAATAAAAGATGGAATAAGGGTCCTGTGACCCTACATAGCGTTTGTTTCGTCAGTAGAAATAAATAACTAGTACAAGAAAGGTTACAGGTGACAGAGTTCCCACATTTCGCCACTCCTGACTTTATTGTGGTTCAGGCTAACGTCTACTTGGTAGAGAAGGAATATCATGTTTAATGTGAATTTCAGACCTCAATGCCATTATACCTTCTTCACTTGGCGTAGCCAGAAGAGAATAGAATCTGTCTCTCCCTATTAAAAATCATCGGCAGAAGTTGGAATCGAATCCAGACCATCATCACAGGAACCTATCATCAATCCAACAGACCACCAAATCCTCTTTTGTATGACTCATTTTTCTAACATAGCACCGTTGCGACACACTCGATGAGAATTGCGACACACAGGCTCCCTGTAGTGGTTTGCAGCATGTTCAGTACATTCATTTACTTGGTTGACCGAATCGCCATTAACTAGCTGCCTCGGCTACCCAGTGCATACATTCGACTCTATTTTGTAATCACCGAAATAAAATCAAGTAATTGCCACCTACACAGAACTGCCAACAGTGTAGGATGCAGAAATTTAAATAGGCAGTGTTTCTTTCCATTTGAGCTACGCTATTGAGCTATCTGTTTGTTGAAAACGTCCTGCAGCGCAAAAGCAAAGCTGAAACTGTCTATCTCTCTGAAGTCTATATCCGGCCGTATGCAGTATCTCACAGCACTGTGGAACGCGTAAATTCTGGAGGAACTGTTATTGACTTCTGGAGGTGCTGCAGCTAGATCACAGGTAGTAGCGTCACGGTAATTGTCGCGCATCGTAGATAAGACGCCGCGAGTTCTATTACATTCACTGCTACATTTCTTACAGCACAATTCTGCTGTCTGCTGAAGTTACAAATTTAATGGAACTTTGAACATAATTCCCTTCGCTTTTCAACCCAAAATAGCCGCATGTGGAAAAAGGGCAAATTTCTGCGACATTTTGTTCTTTACAGGTTTAATAGACGGCCAGGCAGCAGATGCATCTCGAAGCTTTTGTGTTATGTATGGGGAAAGCGCTTCGTGCCAAAATAGTCAGAGAAGTATTTTCTACATTAGCTGTCGTCTGGTACTGGCATTTTATTCTTCTTCAAACCTTGTTTGACAGCTTTAACTCAGAACAAATTTTCTACATGCATGTAATCAATAAACTGCATGTGCATTGTCAGACTGTTATCGATAACGTCAGAGAATTCGCATATATCGTTTATGTTCTCTCCTGTTTAGTATTGTTTTAACAACACTAAAAGAAACCTTACGAAAATTGTGCACTGTATTATAAGAAATGAAGTAAAACTATCAACGATAACCTTACGACGAAAGTCCGTATTAATAAAACTGAGTATCTGTACACAAGCATGCCTCTATCGACACGAATTAGTAAAATACTGTTCACTTAGATTTCGATTGGGTCTGTGTTTAATTGGTATGCTGTGTCATACTCAACAGGTATGCAAATGTGGCAATTCATAAATAAAGTTATGTATTCCTAGAAACCCAAAATTTGCTTGTCATCCCTGTCAACTAACCACGAAAGATGTCTGATATACCTCCATTCAGAAGTAACAAAGTGTGTATGCATTTGAAGATGAAGTGCATGCTGTGAAGTTTTTCACCATTACACTATGAGCTAAACGTATTTTCTTGGGATTTCCTATCGATGTTTGATCTGACTGCTGGTAGCTCTTTCACAGAAGGGATGAAAGAGTTGCATTCAGGGAGACTGGAACCGGGAACCATAACAGACGATTTTTCACTGGTAAGCACGTCACCACAGAGCTAGCGAAGAGGTACGCGATATGCTTTCCTCTTACGAGGCTAATAGTAGCTAGAACTCGTAAACCGCTATGTAAAGGACGAGATTAGTTGTGATTTCCACATGCTATGTCTTTCCGGGCTGAAAACCGTAAATTTTCAAACTTTTGTTACACCTCAAACGATAATAACTCAGATTATTCAATGGGAATGACAGGAAAAATCAAGTGAAATTTGAGGCTTAATTCCGTGCACACTAGGAGGTAATCGTCGATCACAGAGTTGCCAAATATACCTTGCCTTGTTGCCAAATCTCAGTTACAGTACTAGCAGGAAGAAGACGAACCGATGTGTTCCTACAGCGGGCTGGGAAGTGACCATATCTGGCCTCTCAAAGACACGGCTGCTACGGCCTGGAATACGTAATGCGTCTCATTCGCATTTCTGTACTTAGGTTTAGGGACTGGAGCGTAGTTACTAATAATACTCAGAACTGACTGCAAACTAAGCATCATAAATCAGTAACTCTCATAGCTGTTTTTATATTTCTTTCATAACTATACTCAAAACTAAGAAATTCATTCACGGACGTTTTCGTGCCTCGCTGATAGTCGAGCACACCAAACAAATAAAAATAAAAAGGAATGTGTGTGTGTGTGTGTGTGTGTGTGTGTGTGTGTGTGTGTGTGTGTGTGAAAGAGAGAGAGAGAGAGTGAGTGAAAGAGAAATAAAGATAAAAAAGAATGAGAGAGAGGGTAGAAAATTATTGTAAAGACATTGAATGCTGGGAGGAAAGAAATCATTCATAAAAATGACACGTTCCGCATCATTACGAAGAGTCGTATTCATGATCTATGGAATAAGTATTAATCTAATCTAATCATATCATATTGCTGATTAGCTGTGAAGAGTCATGAATTACCGACATTTTCGCCAATATCAGTAACCAAATCTAAACTTGAAAATAAAAGACGACAGTATTTGTAATAAACCGGGACTCCTATCAAGTCCCTTTCATCCCTGTTAACTAACCACGAAAGATGTCTGATATACCTCCATTCAGAAGTAACAAAGTGTGTATGCATTTAAAGATGAAGTGCATGATGTGAAGTTCTGTGATGGAGGTACGAACCCAACACGTAATCGGATTGTTAATTAAGTAAAATCAAATGTTACGTATCGGTTTATCATACCAGCTGCTAGGCGATTGAATCTAAAATAAGGATACAAATTTTTGTGCCTGAGCGACAATCGAACCGCTCTCCTATCGTTCTTCTTCAACGTCCACGAATATAGCTTAAGTGTCAATTGCTTACTCACCAACAGTAAGATGTGTACGTGTTTGACCAGAAACACATGAACAGACTTTAAAAATACACGTTATTTTTCACTAGCAGGCCGGTGTGCACGTGATAGGGCTTGAAATGAAATTATGAATATTTTTGTACTGGATCAGGAATCGGACCCACATACTTACCTTTGCGGGAGACCTAGAGAAGATTGCAGTCTTGGAAAAAGGAACGAAATTATTGAACTATACTGTTCCGAGGGATTCAGATCCTCGAAAGAGGAGATACGAATTCGAATCACAGTCCAGCACCAAATTTTTCAACGTCTCTAGTTCAATCAAGTACAAGTAAAATAAGAGTCCTGTTCCTTTAAATGTAATGTAAGTAAGTTTGCTGGTGACAGTATTTCTGTTTATAATGACCTCCACCTATGTCATTTCCCAAAGCAAACCGGCTCTGTCCAGTTGGGAATGAAGGAACGTGATGTTTAATGCGGATTCTGGATTATAGCGTCTTTCTATTGAGGTTACCAGAGGTAAAGTAAATCTGTTTGTGCCTCTTAAAAGTAAATGCCTGAACCGACGCATTGCACCTGTGATAGTTCGTTCCACCTGACCATTGTGGCCACATTTCCCAGCCCCAGGAGTCCTGTTCCTTTAAATGTAATGTAAGTAAGTTTGCTGGTGACAGTATTTCTGTTTATAATGACCTCCACCTATGTCATTTCCCAAAGCAAACCGGCTCTGTCCAGTTGGGAATGAAGGAACGTGATGTTTAATGCGGATTCTGGATTATAGCGTCTTTCTATTGAGGTTACCAGAGGTAAAGTAAATCTGTTTGTGCCTCTTAAAAGTAAATGCCTGAACCGACGCATTGCACCTGTGATAGTTCGTTCCACCTGACCATTGTGGCCACATTTCCCAGCCCCAGGAGTTTGTTGCAACGGATGATGTGCTTAGCTTACAAAATTAGTCACGGTGGAAAAGATACGAATCTATTAAATGATTAAGTGGATGCAAGCTTCTGACGCGGAGATTATGCTATTCTCACGTCAGCACGATGTAAAGACTCTTCTAGGCATCATAGCCTCGATGTGAAACCATTTTGAAATTTTCACTAAATCAGGAAATTTCTTAGTTCGAGAAAATCTACTGTGAAATGTGAAGTTAGCGGATAATTCGATTATTGTCGTCATTATTACTATCATTTTCTTCATACCGCTGCTGGAACACAAGTGCTTGAAGATCATTTAATGCCTTTTGGTCATTATGGAAGTAGTTGCCAAGAACATGTTCTTTCCCTGTCTATGGAATCGTTTTCATGTTAATATCAAACATCAGCAATTACTCGTAGATTACATTAAAACTAAAGTAATTGATGAAGACGTTACTTGATAACTAAAACGCGCTACCTTTCTTCATTTACTTGCGCCTAGAAATGGCTGTCGAATACAGCCAAACCAAAAGCCGAGGGATCTTACTGCCTTGCGATATACGTCGTTGTCAGGTCTTCCATACGATTTGGCCGACGTGGACTGTTTCAAGTTGTGTATGACAAAGAATGTTTTAGAAAATCAGTTGTTTTCCTTTACAATAAGCTGAAAGATTTTCATTCTAAGCTATCAAAGTTCAAAATTTTCGCAGTATTAGTTCTAATTTGATATTCACTTCTATAATGAAGGATAAGTATTTCACAGTTGCAAAAACCCGCAATCCGACTCATTGTCCTTACACTTAGTCGCTCATCAAAATTCTAGCTCAGAGTGACACGAGTTTAAGTAACCTAATGTAGCGAAGACTGTTTCCCAGTGCTCTTTCTCACCGGAAAATATGCAATTCACTCATTGGCCTCCATAAGTACACTGTAACAGTAATTTCTGTGTGTACGCAATGCATACTGATTGTAGAATTTAGTGGTGCTCTCTCTTCCACTTCTGTATACAATATGCCTGACTAAACGGACCCCTTATCATTACAGGCCCTGGGCGGTGCAACATCATATTGACAACAGTAATGTGCTTATACTGACAATCTCACTGTCCGTTTTACCTGGTTATGTAATCATTTAAATAAAACAACATGACCTTCCAGTGGGAGACATTTCGTCCCCCTTTTCCTTCTGTGAAATTTGTCAATAAGCTTTTTGCCTTCCAACAAGCGAAATGCGGCAGAGCATGGCCGGTAAACGATTCACAAACCACGATTTAGTGCCGTTAAGACGAGGCATATTTATAATACATAAATATATATATAATATATATATAATATATTATATATATATATATATATATATATATATATATATATATATATATATATATATATATATATATATATATACGACGTATAGACTGTGTGTCCTTATCTTCCCTGAGTGGGCATCGGAAGGCGTTTACTCACACGTATACGAGGGTAACCCCAAAAGTAAGGTCTCCTAAGGGACACGCGTGTGCCAACCCAGGCACAAACAGGAGATCCTTAATTTTAGTGCTATTTAGAAACCACAGTAGTAGTTGCATGGTGGCAAAGTGATAAAGAGCAAGAGAACCGATTCGAAGGTCTCAGGTTCAATCCCTCGTTAGTCCCCTGATTTTTATATGCCATTTTACACTTATTTCCCGCCAGTATTTGTTGATGTGAGAAATGCCGAGCTGCACTGTGGTCCGGAAGTAACGTTAAAACTGTGGGTTCCCCTATTAACTGGCTAGTCAACTCAAGGTCCGAGGAAAGCAACGGCATACCACCTCCAACAAGACCATGCCTATTAAATCACTGTGGTGTTCAAACCACTCTTCCGACTGATGACTGCTTTACTTCCTATGGGTTCCAAAGTTAATGATCTTCGGGTTATTAACATTTTTGTGCTTTCATGCTGTAGCCTTGACTCCAGGAAACGTAAGTAACCGGCTGGGGACTGTCACCGTTCGAGTTGTCAAGGTGGTAGACGACGATGCTGTCGACCCGTTACAGTCTTGGTCATGGCTATGTTTCAGTTTAATACCTCTATATGACTTTCTGAGTATTTCAAGATATACTTTTATACACTCGGTACGCATCCAAGTTGATATCTGAATTACGCAATAATACACTTAAAAGTTGAATTTTTGCATTATGTATCCCAGTGGAAATACCAGTAAACAGCTTATATGCCTACTTGCGTATTATTCGCGCTTCTCGATGCTTTCCTCAAAAAATAAAAACAAAAAAAGAGAGACAGAGAGAGAAAACAGAAATGTATTTCAAATATCAGCTCGGTGACGCCATGTTCATCTCGTGATGTAAAGCAAGGATAGTTGATAGGTAACATCTCCTTGTACTAGTGAAATGTATGGCTACAGGGTTCTTTCCTTTCTCTCTGCAAACAACCAGAACAGAATTCAGTAACAAAGTGGTAAGAACACCTATGCAGTGGGCCAATTAAACACTCAGCTTTTCTTGGTTTTTTTGTTAATCGTGTGTAATGCAGTAACATCGTTGATTACTGATTCGTTATTACTACCATTGTTATTGTTATGCTTCACCTCACAACAGCATTCCTTTCACTCATTGCTGCCGATGCGTGTAACGAATGGATTAAACCTGAAAAGAACAAAATGTCGCAGAAATTAGCCCTTTTTCCACAGGCGGCTATTTTGGGTTGAAAAGTGAAGGGAATTATGTTCAAAGTTCCATTAAATTTGTAACTTCAGCAGACAGCAGAATTGCGCTGTAAGAAATGTAGCAGTGAATGTGACAGAACTCGCGGCGTCTTATCTACGATGCGCGACAATTACCGTGACGCTACTACCTGTCATCTAGCTGCAGCACCTCCAGAAGTCAACAACAGTTCCTCCAGAATTTACGCGACCCTTATTACATCTTTTATTTGAGATTCTGTATGTCGATAAAACTGGTTCTGAACTTGGAATGCAACTCAGACCGTTCTTAACGTGGAATTTGATCCCTTCGCGACAATACAGCTAGACTGCAATTTGTTGTTTGTTCAAAACTGCAGATTCCTCAACATCTTCACATATTGCGCTTGAATGGGTTCGAATGCTGGCCCGGCGCTAAAGGTTTCATTATGTATTATCAAGATCCAGCATGAGAACACATATCTGCTGGTGGATAATATTTTTGATTTTTAATGCATTTTCATTCGTTGTCAACACTAACGATATGTGACGTTTTTAACTCCCAGTGAGACACAGAACTATTTGAGAGATCACTGTGAGTTCAAGGATGTTATTCCGAGCTGCTGGTGGAGAAACATTCGGTAGCTGACGTCTCTTTGTGTGTAGTCAACAACGGTATGTGTGGGCTTCGATTCCCAGTCAGCACTGAACTCTTAATCATATTATTTCTAGTTCAAACATGCTCACATGTCGCTGCTGATGTAACAAATCCATATGTAACGTTCGTTTTCTCTAGAATATAACAGTGATACGTGCCGGGTTCGAGTCCTGGGAAGGAAAAATTAATGTTTCGTCTCGTCATTTCAGTTAAAACATCTAGCTACTGCCGAGATTATCCGATATGTCACAGTTGATTGTGCTTCGATAACAATCCGATTAGGTTCTGGGTTAGAATCCCTGTCCAACACAAAGCTTTACTTGACGGCATTTCAAGTAAGTTACTTGTGAACAAGCAATATGTAACATCTCTCGTAGTTCGTTAACAGGGACAATAGATGCTGGGTAGGAATTCGCGTCCGTTAAAAATGTTTACGTTATGAAATTTAAAGTTGATATTGGCCAACTGATACTGTCTAAAATCGAGTTATACCACTCTCTGTATGCCTAGTCAGGAATGACTGTTAGTTTCCGTCAGTCAGGAAGTATTAGTCTGCATGACCTAGGTTTGAATTCATACGCAGAACGAGACGGCTCGTCGTGACGTTTGAAGTTCACACATATTCTCAACTAGCTGCTCGTGAATAAGTGAAATTTTTAATGTCATTTTGTGTTAAATAACAAGTACGGTATGTTACTTTGAAGAGGAAATTATGAATACGACGAACTTACTACGTGCATTATCTATCTGACGAAATAACGAGAGTGGTAACATTTCAGGTATGTAATTTTTTGCAATAAATGTGAGCTTACAAGCCTTAAGGACAGTCTTATCTGTGATAAGGTGTTCCCTGATATTTGTAATACCTTGGTGTTACTTTACATCTTGAGTTATTGCGATACAGAGCAGTGTTTTCTTGTGGTGACTTGCTGGAACCATTTTCAATAGTCAAACGACTGTACCAAGGAGCGATTAGAGGACCTGCTAGACAGCTGTGTTATGTGGGTTGCATGTAAATCAGGAGAAATGCAATTCAGGTCATTTGGATACTTTTGAGCATGACTGTACATCATCAAAACCGGTCTCTAGTTAACATGGCTCAGTTTCGCCACGTAATTATGGAATGGTACAGAGGAGCGCTGACCTGGCTTCAATGTAATTCTATACAACCGCACAATTATACCGAAACCATCGGTTATTACATTCGGTTACTATAGATTACTCAGAACAAGTTCCACAAAGAGAATACCAGCAAAACTAGGTCAGGGTGGAAGAGTATTTCGGAAATCTTTATCAAATCAGTGGGCATTAAAATCCGATACTTTTCCGTGTGGCACGAGTATTTTACTTATCGTACAACATCGCCAACAAATCAACTCGTTATGGGAGTGCACAAGAAAAATCACTTCAATGCTGTTCAACCCACATGGCCAAGTTTCAGTAGCCAACAGAAACCCAGAAAAATATGGACACACACGATTATTCCTTCCCTATTTTGCACTCGCTCACTATCGTATGATTATTCATCGTGTACAATATATTTTCAGACCGAAACCACAAACGTTTTCTCCAACCGACTACGTGGCGCGAAACCAAGTTCACAAAGAAAACATATGGAAAATAAATTAAAAACCCCAAAATATTAGTGTAAATGGAAGAGCAGATTGAAATACATTGAATGAGTGAATTTCCGTTAAGCACAGAGCAATAACGTGACCATGAGCTTAAAGCACATGGTGCGTTGCCTGAACAATACACTAAAGCAAGGTCTACTGAAATTCGAGTAAATTAAGAAAATCAATTCCCTTATAGGGTTCAGTGGTAATTTCGTGCCTAATTTCAACATCTGGACTCCATTACAGAGCAGATTTAAGACAATCTAATACCTAGGTTAACATTACCAAAACGAGAGCTGCGTCTCCATGTCTGTCCAGCACCACGACCCAGGAACAAGTGCTCTTCCAACAGAATTCGCCTAACCGTTCCGCTTACAAAACGTGGTGGGGGTGGCGCGCCAACCTGACAGAGCCAATACGCGCGCCTTCGTGTCATCCTTGCCCTGAACTGCAAACTTGTTCTCTGCTAAACTTGTTTAAGCTTGGGGGATTGGTATTAACCTACCCCAGAACGACCATTCATGCAGTGTTACAGTGTGTGCCTAAAGCTTTCTGCTAGTTCATACACTCACTCATTTATACCGTCCAGGTTGCGCAAGGGAAGGGAAAATGGGAAACGTGGTACACAACATAAAAAAATTCAATAAATAACACTGTTTAGTCCATTCTCTCCTTTTGGACACCAGCTGAGGTATTACCTGCAAGAGAAGAAACTCTTGCTAATAATCTCTGCGTGCTAGCAATTTAATAAAACATTGGAACGGTACAACCAGTTCCGTTTCAACATGACCATCTTACAATTTGTACTCTTTTAGTTGTGTACGGGCGCTGATGGCCTCGCTGTTGAGCGCTCTATATATAGCAACACCAGCACCATGTATGGGACAATAGCAGACACAGGGTCCAGAGTGATCGGCAGCCGGTACAGACGGGTAACTTTGATCAAGGAGCTGTTAAATGGCCGATATCCGCCGTGGTGTCGGGTGGCGCTCAAAGCCGGAGAGCGGCGTCGCGGTCGGCCCCGGAGACGGCAGAGGGCATCGGTCGGCCGGCCACCTGCTCGTTGACATTCGAGCAACGGGGGCGGTCTGCTGTGACGCGGCGTCGACCCGAACGTGCCGGCGCCCTGCCACCGGATTCCTCCGCCCCCTCCTCCACCTCCTGCTCCCCTCACCCTTCCCCCGCACCACCTAGCCCGCACATACGCGGCTCAGCAGCCCCCCCCCCCACCCCCCTGCCAATGATCTGTTTACTGCGGCGTCGCGCGACGGAGCTCAGATGGGACGCGGCCGTTTGCGAGTATCCTGTTGCTTCCTCGCCTTGCCTCGTCCTCCCTCACGCACCTCCAGCTGTAATCCGACTTCGCTTAGAGGCAACGCGAGGTACGGCTAGAGCTGTGATGGAACTATCTAACACCTGTCACTTGACGGCATTTCGTTAGTGCAAATAATTCGAATGATCAGCTTGGGAAATTCAGTTAGATATGGTCATAACACGAACCTAGAAACACTTGGTAAATGGAGAAATCAGAGACGTAGCACAGAACAGAACTAGGTGTTTGAAGTTAACCCTTTTTATTGTTTTATTTTACTTTTTCATTGGCGCCACAAAGAAGCACATGCATTTTTTACTTAGTCTCCTTTTTTTCTACACCTAAAATTCCATCATATTCTGTCGGGTGCTATTGTTTGTCTCGATGTATCCCGTTTGTGTATATCCTTTTTCAGAAAAGATCTCAGTCGAAAACCGCTACTGATTTATTATTATGATTCTTCTCGGAAAGTGGAGGTGTGTTTGTGATTTCGACGAGAATATCACCGGAGTGCGACGAAATCGAAAAACAAAATACAGAGAAACACCTTTCATGATTAGCTTCTCCTGCTTGCATATTTACACAATTGCCAAATTAAAACTGCTACACCAAGAAGAAATGCAGACGATAAACGGGTATTCATTGGACAAATATACTAGAACTGACATGTGATTACATTTTCACGCAATTTGGGTGCATAGATCCTGAGAAATCAGTACCCAGAATAACCACCTCTGGACGTAATAACGGTCTTGATACGCCTGGGCATTGAGTCAACAGAGCTTGGATGGCGTGTACAGGTACAGCTGCCCACGCAGCATCAACACGATACCACAGTTCATCAAGAGTAGTGACTGGCGTATTGTGACGAGTCAATTGCTCGGCCACCATTGACCAGACGTTTTCTATTGGTGAGAGATCTGGAGAATGTGCTGGCCAGGGCGGCAGTCGAACATTTTCTGTATCCAGAAAGGCCCATACAGGACCTGCAACATGCGGTCGGGCATTATCCTACTGAAATGTAGGGTTTCGCAGGGCTCGAATGAAGGGTACGCCAGTATGACGATGACGAATACACGCTTCCAATGTGCGTTCACCGCGATGTCGCCAAACACAGATGCGACCATCATGTTGCTGTAACCAGAACCTGGATTCATCCGGAAAAATGACGTTTTGCCATTCGTGCACCCAGGTTCGTCGTTGAGTACACCATCGCAGGCGCTCCTGTCAGTGATGCAGCGTGAAGGGTAACGGCAGCCATGGTCTCCGAGCTGATAGTCCATGCTGCTGCAAACGTCGTCCAACTGTTCGTGAAGATGGTTGTTGTTTTGCAAACGTCTCCATCTGTTGACTCAGGGATCGAGACGTGGCTGCACGATCCGTTGCAGTCATGCGGATAAGGTGCCTGTCATCTCGACTTCTAGTGATACGAGGCCGTTGGGATCCAGCACGGCGTTCCGTATTACCCTCTTGAACCCACCAATTCCATATTCTGCTAATAGTCATTGGATCTCGACCAACGCGAGCAGCAATGTCGTGATACGATAAACCGCAATCGCAATAGGCTACAACCTTTATCAAAGTCGGAAACGTAATGGTACGTATTCTCCTCCTTACACGAGGCGTCACAACAACGTTTCACCAGGCAACGCCCGTTAACTGTTGTTTGTGTATGAGAAATCGTTTGGAAACTTTCCTCATGTCAGCACGTTGTACGTGTCGCCACCGGTGCCAACCTTGCGTGAATGCTCTGAAAAGCTAATCATTTGCATATCACAGCATCTTCTTCCTGTCGGTTAAATTTCGCGTTTGTAGAACGTCACCTTCGTGGTGTAGCAATTTTAATGGCCAGTAGTGCATTAGGATTAGGGCAATGAGTCCTCTGGTTAATAACCAGATGCCCTTCACAGATTATCTTAACATACGAAGTTAGAATGCTGTAGATGAGTCGAAAATAGAAGATTTAATGCTATTTTTGAAGAGAGAAATAACAATATTAATGACAAAACACCAACATTAACGGCCTGGCGGTGTAGATACATTTTTATTTTCTCACTGATAAACCATAACATTATGACCACTAGCTTAATAGTTTGTCGTTCCGGCTATGGAACGAAATACATCGCTGATTCTGCGTAACAGAGATCCGACAGATTGTTGGTAGGTTTATGGAGGCATGTGGCAATACATGTCGAAACACCGGTCATGTAATTCCCTTAAGTAACAGCCAGCTGATCTGCGTACTCGGTGATTGTGTCAACCTGGGTCCCGTAAGATTTTCATCAAGTGAATTTGGTTGTCGAGACATCAACGTGAGGTCACTATAGTGCTCCTCAAACCACTGCAGCACGGTTCTGGCACCGAGTCACGGACAGTAACACAGCTGAAAGGTGATATCGCCGTCGGAGAAGATATCAAACATGAAGGGATGCAGGTGGTTCGTAGCTGTCAGCGTGTCTCCCCTTCGCATACTACTGCTCCCAACTAGGCTGCACCGAGCGAGGTGGCGCAGTGGTTAGCACATTGGACCCGCATTCGGGAGGACGACGGTTCAATCCCGTCTCCAGCCATCCTGATTTAGGTTTTCCGTGATTTCCCTAAATCGTTTCAGGCAAATGCCGGGATGGTTCCTTTGAAAGGGCACGGCCGATTTCCTTCCAAATCCTTCCCTAACCCGAGCTTGCGCTCCGTCTCTAATGATCTCGTTGTCGACGGGACGTTAAACACTAACCACCACCACCACCAACTAGGCTGCTTTCTTGGCGAGCTGCATATTTCGAGCCGCTGTTTACCTCGATAACGGCGTTTGCAGAGACGACCAGCGATGTAATGTAGTTAAAATGTGATTTGCGGAAAGAGCCGACACGTTTCCAATATTCGACGGTCGAATCCCGATGGTCCCGTGCTCACTGCAATAGTAATTGACGATGTAATTGGGTCAACATGTGAACGCAAAGGGGTGGTCTGCTGCGGAGCTCATGTTCTACAATGTACGATGGACCTTGTGCTCCGAAACACTTGTACATGCACTGGCATTGTGCTCTTCCGACAAAGATGCCACATATCATCGTCTATCCTACTTTGGAGAGCAAACAAGCCTCTGAACCCCACGTTCTGTGGAGAGTGTGGACGTTCAACCATTTAGCACCTAGTGGCAATTTCACTGTCCTACCTCCTTTCGTAGGCGCTCATCTCAGTAGCACGTGAACATTCGACCAGCTTCGCTGTTTTCGAGGTACTTGTTCACAGGCTCTGCATTATAACAATTTATCCTTTCATAAAGTCGCTTATCTGAATGGATTTCCCCAATTGCAGCCCATTTCTTAGCTAGGCTTATCAAACGTCTGTCTCTACTTCGCTTACATGAATCTGTTACAGCGGCACGTGCCCGCAGCGTCATCAGGCGCCACCTAACGTCGCAGTGGCAAGTGGACACAATGTTTTGGCTTATCAGAAGACGGCCCTCTTACTGTTTTCAATTATATATCATTATACGCCAAATCTCATATAAATTTATGCACTTCAAGGTTGACGTAGAGCCTTCTTCGACATATAATAATTTGTTAATGTACTGCAAACGCGGTAAGATGGTACTATACATGTATATTCTGAAGATGCATACCACAGGCCAAAGGCGTCATTGAAATTTGAAAATAAAAATATCCTAACCAAGACAGTATTTCCATTTTAAATTTTACTTAATGGTATTCTTATCTGCCGTACCTTTATTTTACGATGACTTTTTGTTTCTTTTAGAAGATCTGAAAAAATTTCAGAGTGACAACCGAAACTAGGAATAAATACAAAGTCCAGCACGAATAATGCCATTCTCATTAAAATCCTTCTAGATTTGCTTACGCTTTACCATATAAAGCAAAATGCTAAAACATTAGAACTAGTGACGTTGCGTCAGTGTTGCAGAGGCTTTTCTCAGGCTGTAGACTAACTTAGGGGGTGCTTCGATATGTAGGAATTCTAACGGTGTCATAACAAAACTGACGCCGGCTTTCCTAGATATCGAAGATGTGGTGTCGTCATTTTCTTTATCGCATCGTTCCCGCATTTTCCAAGGATTTTGTAGGGAAATTCAAGTAACTTTATTTGACTGACTGTCGTTGCATAACTTACGCTGGACGCACTTTATTTTAAAATTCATTCAAAATATTCCCTTATATACAGAATTGGAGACTTTTTCAAGGTTCTTCAGTCTAAGATGAACGCCATGTGATGGTAAATTTATCAATTCTACCGCTGCGCTTCATTACATTCCCAGTTACTCTGGCTTTACAGTTATCTGAGATTCCGCAATAATGTGTACCACAATAGGAAGAAACGTATTTGAAGAGGTCAGTCACCGAAGTTGGACGGAGGCACATAGGTAAAAAGTAGGTAACTGCGAGGAACGTTCTGTTAACGTAACAAACTCTTATAGCGAGCAGTCAAATGAAAACGAGCCAAATGAAAACAAGTAAGTAGTCTGCCAATACCTTCGTGAAAAAATGTTTGCGTTTGCCTACGGAACCAAGTTTATGGTCATGCTTGCACATATTCATCCGATGCAAATCGACGGCCACGAATGTATTCCAAAAATATGTAAATCATATGGGGAGAGGTCGTGAGTGTATGATGTGTAAGGTGTTCCCGGCGAACCTTCTGCAGCACATTCGAAACAACGTTGGCAACATGTGGATGGGATTTATCAGAATGATGCCTTCCGTAAACGTTCCTCGGCCTTTGGAAGCGATGGCGAGCTTCAATTTTTGCAAAGTATCCACGTAGGCGTTGTGTGGTAGTGCTGTATGGACTGTTGGACAATCTGCGAAGAATCGGAGCGTTTGATATATGGTGCTACAGAAGGCAAGAATGTACTGACACGAAGAAGAGATATCACAAGAGGATGTGCGTTAAAAAGTCAGGAAATAACGTCCATGGTACGACTGTGAGGTTTAGAAGGCAAAAATTTTAGGGGAAGCCAAACAGAGGAATACATCCAACAAATAAATGAGGACGTAGGGTGCAAATATTGCACTGACATATGAGAGTTTCGTATCGGGCCGCATCATGGCAGTCATATGAATCACGAAAAAAAACATTAACTCAGTCATTAGGAAATATGACTTATGTCCTGGTGCAGAGCCGATTTTAATAAGGAGAATTGGTAAACTGAATACCAACTCATTGCAGATTAATGACCCAAAACACCTGCATGTGCACTACATCTATATGATTACTCTACTATTCACAATGAAGTGCCTGGCAGAGGGTTCAATAAAACATCTTCAAGCTGTTTCTCTACCCTCCCACTCTCGAACGGCCTGCGGGAAAAACGAGTACTTAAATTTTTCTGTGCGAGTCCTGATTTCTCTTATATTATCGTGATGATCATTTCTCCCAATGTAGGTGGATGCCAACAGATTGTTTTCACAATCGGAGCAGAAAAGTGATGATTTAAATTTCATGAGAATATCCCGTCACAACGAAAAACGCCTTTGTTTTAATGATTGCCACTCCAATTCACGCATCATGCCTTGGCACTATCTCCCATACTTTGCAATAATACAAAACGAGCTGCCCTTCTTTGTGCATTTTCGATGTCATCCGTAAGTCGCACCTGAAGCGAATCCCAAAACTCACCATATTACTTTAGAACAGGGCGGACAAGCGTGGTGTAAGCAGTCTCTTTAGTTGACCTGTTGCACCTTCTAAGTGTCCTGTCAGTGAACCGCAGTCTTTGGTGTGCTCTACCAACAACATTATCTATGTGATCGTTCCAAATTAGGTAATTTGTATTTGTAATCCCTAAGTATTTAGTTGAATTAACAGCTCTCAGATTTGTGTGGCTTACCGCGAAATCGAAATTTAGTGGATTTCTCTTAGTACTCATGTGAATAGCTTCACACTTATCTTTATTTAGAGTGAATTGCCACTTGTCGCACCATACAGGTATCTTATCGAAATCATTTTGCAATTCGGTTTGGTCATCTGATGACTTTACAGGACGATAAATGACACCAAATTCTGTAAACAATCTAAGACGGCTACTGAGATTGTGTCCTATGTCGTTAACATAGATTAGGAACAATAGAAGGCCTAAACACTTCCCTGGGGAAAGCCGGATATTACTTCTTACTCCATGACTACGAACTGTGACCTTCATCTGCTTAAAAGTGTGTTGGTTCACCTCTGGAACGAAATGAAGCAGTGATAACACGTAACATGTATTCAAACGTCCTCGGTAGGTCTGCAGATGTACGTGGCATCATTGTTCAATGTGTATATCATGTAATTCCAGCAAATTACGGGCCGGTGCTTTATGGATGCAGAGTGGTTTCTCAACTGCGCCACATCTCTCCATTGGGTTCGGATCAGGCAAATTTAATACGAACGTAACTTTCAGATTCCTGAAACCACTGTAACACGGTTATGACCTTTTGAAATGGGCAGTTATCCTTCTGGAAAATGCCATCGCCATTGGGGAGGACTTCAAGCATGAAGATATGTACGTGGTCTATAATAATCCTTGTGTAATGCACAGTCATCTTGATGCCTTTGATTAACGCCACAGGTCCCACTGAAGCACAGGTGAATGTTCTGCATAGCACAAAACTGCGCCAATCGGTCTTGCGTCTGTGACGCGGTGCATGTGTCCAGCAGCCATTTATCTGGACGACTGTATATCCTGACATGACTACTTATATGATGTAACAAGGAACGTGATTCATCTGAGCGGGTGACACATTTCCAGTAACCCACGGCCAAATTTTAATGTACTACAGTCGCATTTAATGATGTCATTGAATCAACAATGGAACACGTAGTGATGTTCTGCTGCGGAGCCTCATGTTCAAAGATGTGTGCTGCGAACCTCTTGTGACTGCACCAGCGTTGACCTCTGCCGTCATCTGTGCCACAAATCGTCACCTATTCTCTCTTAAGTAAGTCTCCGACCTTCACGTTCTGTGGTGAAACTTGGGCGTCTAACATCTTGTCGCCTACTTATGTCCTCACCGTCCTTGGACCACTTTCTACGGGTGCTCGTAACAGTAGCACGCTGACAGCAGACCAGCTTTCCAATTGCGGGGCCATAACATTCCATCCTTTATCACACCTGCTTATATGGCTGTTGATTTCCCATTTGCGACCCATATTGATGGTATACTGGGCCATATATTTCGGATATCCCAGAAATGTAGCGACAAACTTAGAGGGGTTTAAGAGGGTGTCTTGAGGATAAAATCGAGGACAGCAACCAGAGTCTGAAAACTCCATCCAACGATGCTATACAGTTCCGACGTTATAGGCACTGAAGCCATTCATTAGGCCACCCACTCAGCAGCAAACGTGGCTTTGTACGCTGACGGACGATTGGCGGAACGTCTTGCATTGTTGTTTGTTTTTCAGTGGTCGCATCTGATTGCCACGATCGCCAGGCCAGGTAATAGAGCTAGTTGCTTTGTGGAAAGGTCTTGTTTCATAAGTATGCGAAGTTGCTCAATGGGTTATGGTTTCGGACACCGGTGTCCATACGCAGTTTATTTTTCTGCTAGAAGACTGTAAAGTTACCAGTGATTTTCTGTATATAGGAAACAATCCACAGATGGAAACCAGCGTCCGAGACTGTCATCCTCTAGGACAAAAGAACATCGCACTCACGGCAGACAAGGCCGCAGCAGCTACTACATGATTTCGAGCATCATCCTAAAGCACTTGTGTGTCATTTTTTGTGTGATGAGCTACTTACTCTGAAGAACTGTTGAATTACGGATAGGTGATACATTGGAGTAAAAAACGCTCTGCTAATTTGGTGGACGGAAGATGTAAATGTCGTCAGGTATATTAAAGTTTAACGTCATGTGACAACACGATCGTCGGAGATGGAGCTTAAGCTCCTTGTAAAACAATAATATTGAAAAATGTCCGGATATGCCGACGGCGATTTCGCATCCCCTTATGTACGTCAAGTTATGACCATCGATCGGCTGCAACGGCCAGCATGATTGTTCTTTTAGATTGTTCGACACATTTGCCTGACCAAATGCCGAGCTAATGACAGAATGCCGGATTTCGTGGCTGCTATTTGCAGAATTTCCGATATTTGTTTTGTGGGCATAAGTCTATAGTCCAAGGTATAATTCTGCATCTAACGTTTCGTCCTACCGTGCTGACGACATAATAAGAGGCTTTAACGATCCAGAAAGCAGTTACGGATCCTAACAAGCTCATTAGGCCGAACTGTTTGTAATTATCCACGCAACGGTCTCATTCTGACGTCATCGGATCCCTGTCCATTATCACAGGGTCGCGCCAACTTATGCTGTGGAGCTTGTAGTGGGGAAGAGTTGGCGCTGTGTTTTATTTAGTACTGTGGTCCACAACTTCTCTGATTCCAATATTTCTTCTTTTCTGTTAAAATTGTTTCTGTAGTTTTGAATTTCTGTGGCCTATCTGTAAATCGTAACGTAGAAATTATTAGATCTTGCTAAAACCGTAGTGTCAAAGATAATAAATTGCAGGTTTCGGCATCCTAGTGCATGCTTTGATACTGTTGGCGTTACCGTCTTTTAAATAAAAACCTCTTACACTTGCGGCCGTGTGTACTTAGGAACTATAAAATGAAGCGTTAACAGCAGCCTAAAGGAGCGCGACAGAAATTTTTGTCTGTACAAGGCACCGATGTTTTTGCCGTGTCTAATTATTACTAAGGCTGCATAAATTCAGTAGCAGAAAAATAATTTCTACAGAAAGGAAGAAGGGCTGATTTAGAAAGGGGTGGGCCTTAGTTGTAAACAAATCAAATATCGCCAAGTATTCTCCACCACTAGGTCTGCAACACACGTTGGAGCGACCCTGCAATCTTAGGCAGCGGTCTGATGACGTCGCGAACCGACCGTTGAGTGGAAACATATAAACAGTTCGGCTTGCTGACCTTTTTCGGATCTTTAGCAGCTTTCTGAGTCGTAAAAGCATCCGTTAATGTCTCCAGATCTGGAAGACGAAACAGCCGGCCGGTGTGGCCGTGCGGTTCTAGGCGCTTCAGTCTGGAACCGCGTGACCGCTACGGTCGCAGGTTCGAATCCTGCCTCGGGCGTGGATGTGTGTGATGTCCTTAGGTTAGTTAGGTTTAAGTAGTTGTTCGTTCTAGGGCACTGATGACCACAGATGTTAAGTCCCATAGCGCTCAGAGCCATTTGAACCATTTTTGAAGACGAAACGTTAGGGAGAAAATTATGCGTTGGACAGCGCCCTTACACGCTTAAAGAATATCAGCAGTTCTACGTCTATATCTACATCTGCATATACTTGACTGCCTGGCAGAGGGTTCATCGAATCACTTTCGTTTTATTTCTCTACGTTCTACTCTCGAACAGCATGCGGGGAAGACGAACGCTTAAATATTTCCGCTCGATCTGATTTCTCTTATTTTACTATGATGTTCATTTCTCCATATGCAGGTCGGCGTCAACAAAATATTTTCCCTTTCGGGGACAAAAGTGAAGATTAAGATTTCGAGAAAAGACCTCGCCGTAACGAAGAATGACTTTGTTTTAATGGTTGCTTCCCCAACTCGCATATCACATCCGTGACACTCTCTCCCCTATTTCGCGATAGTAAAAACCGACCTGCCCTTCTGAGAACTTTTTAGATGTCCTCCGTCAATCGTACGTGGTAAGGATCCCACATCGCACTGCAGCAATCCAGCAGATGATGGAAAGTCGTAGCGTAGGCGATCTCTTTAATGGATTTGTTGCGTCTTCCAAATGTTCTGCCAGTAAAATGCCGTCTTTGGTTCTCCTTCCCCACAAGATTATCTTTATGATTGTTCCAGTTTAAGTTGCTTGTAGTCATTATCCTCGGGTATTTAGTTGAATTTATAGCTCAAAGATTTGTGTGATTCATCCTGTATCGGAAATTCAGGGGTTTCCTTTTAATGCTCACGTGGATGACTTCATACTTGACATTATTTAGAGTCTTTGCCATACAGGTATTATGTCTAGATCCATTTCCAGTTATTTTTGACATTCTGAGGACTTAAATAGACGGCAAATGAAAGCATCGTCTACAAACAAACCAAATCTCTGATCCAGATTAGGAGCGTTTGGGAGTCTACAACACTTCCTTGAGGAAGGCCAGATGTCACTTCTGCTTCTCTCTATTACTCTCCGTCAATCACTGCGAACTGTGAGGGTTCTGACAGAAAATCACGAATCCAGTCGAATAAAATGAGATGATACTCCATCAGTACGCTATTTGATCAGAAGTCTCTTGTGAGGAACATCATCACAAGCCATCTGGAAATCTCATTACGCAAATGCCGAACCGTTTCCCTACCACACAGATTTAAAGTACAAGTGATCAACTTTTTTGAGGTGTTAAATCCGAAGATTGTTTTGATGCAGCTGTTCACGCTAGTGTATCTCACGCACGCATCCTTCCTTGAGGAAAACAACAGCATTCTATATTCATCTGAACCTGCTTACTGTAGTCAAATGTTGGCTTCCCTTTACGTCCTCCACCTTTCCCCCCCCCCCCCCCCCCTCTCTCCATCGCACTTCAGAGCATTACAAAACTGTCGATTCCCTTATGTCTATCAATCGACCACATTTTTAGTGAATTGTACCATAATTTCCTGTTTCCCCCAATTCCGTGAAGGCATTCTTTAGTTATACAATCTACCCACCTCATCTCTAGAACTCTTTTGAAACAACATGCACTCAACACAAATAAACGATGTATCACGAAGGAATTATCCGAATAGGACGAAAATCTGTAGATGTGACGTACATGCACAGAAAAAAACAAATGAATACAACTTTAGTAAAGGAGGACGATCTATGCGAGAGGAAGACCTTCCCCAATTCTGCAAGTCAACGGCGCGCTGGCCCACCTCCACCGCTTACGCCCAACAGTTATTCAGCTAGGCACTGATTGTTGCAATGTCCTACTAAAGGATATCGTGTCAAATTCAGTCCAATTGGCGCTTTAGGTTGTCAAAACCCTGCGCTGGTTGAAGGGCCCTGCTCTTAATGCTCAAAAAGTTGCCAAAGTGGGAAAGATGTGGCGACCTTGCTGGTCAAGGTACAATTTGGTAAGCACGTAGATAAGTAGTAGAAACTCTCTCACTGTGCGGGAGGGGATTATCTTGCTGAAACGTAAGCCTACGATGACTTTCCATGAAGGGCAACAAAATGTGGCGTAAATTATCGTGGATCTACTACTGTGCTGTAAATGTCCCGCAGATGATAACCAAAGCGGTCCAACTATGAAAAGAAATATCACCCCAAATCTTCACTCCTGATATCCTGCCATATGGTGGGTGACAGTCAGATTTATATCCTACCGCTGTCTGGGGCGTCTCCAGAGACGTTTTGGTCCTGGAATCTCATTGTCTGGTATCGAATATTCTTCAGTGATGAGTCCCGCCTTGAACTGAGCCGAGCAGCGGATAGTTGTCTAGAGACGTCCCGGACAGTGGTGGGATACAAGTCCGATTGTTGCCCTCCAAATGGCCAGACAATCAGTAGTAATGAACTGCGGTGCCATTTCATTTCACAGCAGAACTACTGTCGTTGTCATCCGAACCACCCTAGAGGTGCGTCCACGACATACTATGCCTCGTGTTGTTGCCTTTCACCGCAAACTATCCTGAGCTTACTTTTCAGCAAGATAATGCCCGCCTGCAGTGTTACTGCTTGTCTTCATGCTTGGCAAACAAGGTCGCCGAATCTCTCTCTAGTTGTGAACGTTTGGATCATGATTGGCTGGGCCATAGAACCACCTCTGGATTTTGACGTTCTAAATGGCCAATTGGCAGAATTTGGTACCATATCCCTGAAGCCCACTAACTCCGTGAATAAGGGCCAGAGGTAAAATAACGCGTCATTGACGTGTTCAATTTGTGAAGTTCTTACTCTTGAATAAATCATCCGTTTCTTCTCAAATTCTAATTGTTTGTTCGACTGTATATGACACGTATCGATTTCCATCCCATTCGGATAATTACTTCGTGGTGTGTCGTTTTCTTTGTGTTATGCTGTATTTCAAACACTTCTTACCTTTTCTTGCCCGAATTTTTTATTTTCCACGTTCTGTTTCGGTACATTCCCGAAAAATACTTTCAGGATGCCTATCCAACACTTAGAGCCATATTCGATATTGTCAGATATATCTCATTCAGAAACGCATTTGTTGTTGTTGCCCGTCTGCATTTTATAACCTCTCTACTCTGGCTATTGTCGGTTATTTTGCTGCCCAAGTAGCTAAGTTATTCTGCCCATTTCAATGTCTCATTTCCTTATGCAATTCCCTCACCATCGCATTCATATTTGTGAATATTCATCGTACAACCTCTTTTCAAGTGAAATTCCAACTAGTTCAACTCATTTTCCTAGTTTTTTTACTGTCTCTGACAGAATTACGAAGTCATCGATAAACCCAAGAGTTTTTATTCCTTCTCCCTGATCTCTAGTTTCCAGTTCCCACTTGTTTTCCATTTCTCGCTGCTCATAGTATGGAGTAAATAACATATGGATCTCCAACCCTCTCTCACTCTCTTCCCTAGTACTTCTTCCCCTTCATGTCACTCTACTCTTACAACAGCAATATGGTTTCTGCATAAGTTATAGATAACGTTCTTTGCTTTGTCTTACTTTGCCTCTGCCAGCTTCAGACTTTCGAAGAGGGTAATCCAGCCGACATTGGCGGCAGCTTTCTCTGATTCTAAGTTAACTAGTAGATTCACTACTGCCTCACGTGTTCATACCTTTCTACAGAACAGATACTAATTTTCCGAAAGGTCAATTTCTGCCAGTCTGCACATTTACTTTCAAAAATTTCATGTCAGTATGTTACTCCCGCGAATTTTTAAACAGGAATGTATACAGATGCACGCATCAGCCTCGACAAGCTTAAAGATTATTGTGAGAAGAAGAAGAGCATCCAGCTGCATAAACGAAATATTACTATTAACAAATAATGAGTAGGCGCCCGAAGAATAAGACGTCCCGCCGGAGGTTAGAGTCCTCCCTCGAACCTGAGGGTGTGTGGTGTTCTTAGCATAGGTTAGTTTAAACAATTTTAAGTAGTGTGTAAGTCTAGCGACCGATGACCTCAGCATTTTGGTCCCTTCACACACATTTTTTTTAGAAAAAAGACGGGCATTCATTTATGCTGAGTGACTGAATGCCAGTAAAGCATTTGACACCATATAAAGAGAAACTCAATTCCCGACAAAATTTTATGTAATTATTCATACACAGTCAACTGCTCTGAATCGCTCTGAGTTCGTACGACCAAATTCTGATTTTTAGTACCATTACATGTATAATGTCACTAACGTCGTCGACAGAACGCGAAAACCTAATCGCTGGACACTGATAATTAAGAATACAGTTCGCAGGGGGCTGTGCATCAATTTCCATCGGACGGCGGCCGAGTTCTCACGCATTTCATCGCGAAATGTAGTGGCGGTCCGACAGTTGTAACGCATTATCAGTTTCGCTGTTGACCATATGTCAGTGTTCCTGGGAGACTATTTCAGCTGGCTGTAATAATTCATCAATGGTAGCTGCCAATATGGAGACCGGGCGATCTGTGGCACCAGTGACGGCTGAGATTGCGGTCTAAAGCCTCGTAGTTGGAATACTCGTCGCCTGTGTGGCTATCCAGAGATATTAGTTTCACAAAATTTTTGATTAGGTAGGTTTCTCTTTGGATGTTATATTGTGTAATAAATTTTAGGTTATCTTCTTATTGTTCATCAGTTTCCCGATTCTATTTATTGTATTACGAACCTCTGCTGCATTTCTCCTTCCTGTTTCTAATTCTTTTCTGTTTGATTATTCCACGAACGTGAACTTGAAACCCAATCCTCTGGCACTGGACGTTATTTTGTAATAATATTTATAAAGTTTATTTATCGTATTTGCAGCTCGCTTATGAGAATTCCTTTCTCTCTACTATTACAATTTTTCGTTGATGGGTTTCTACCTGCGCTTGACGCCACCGAGCAACAGCTATCTTTACTGGCGCTATCGGACGTCGCTGATTCTGTCAATACTGTGTATGCACTGGATGAGAGCGGATCGGCCACCGGTATTTTTTTCCGGGTCCTTGTTTACAATTTATGAGCGTCGTCTTACTCACCACTGCTATGACTGAAGGCCCACATCGTGCTACGTAAACCGACCGTCAGAGTTTTCAAACATCCTTCTGCAGGTTTATTTTTGGTGGTTTTTATGACATCTATTTTTTCACGTTCGTTTACCGGTCATTCATGCACACTACGCTGCCAAATGTGTTCTTAATTACCAGTTCCAAGTGATTAGGTCCTCACGTTCTGTGTTTTAGAGGTGTTTGACGAATACATCTTGGCAGTAATTATAGCATTTTATGTGCTTCCCTGTCCCTTACGTCTTACATCTTTACGTTTTTGGTTTTCGTTTTTGAGTATAGTAGCTTATGACAGGACCACGCCCGGTTATATACTATTTCTGTTTTTAATTCTACTTCCAGACAATCTGATGATGCCCTACCAGGGTGAAACGCGTCGTTTTTAAACAATAAAGAGCACTGCGCAACCTCGAGTTGTCTTTCTTTATTGAACATAACTTTCTCTTCAGTTTTACATAAATTTATGCGCCAGAGTGCCTTGAGACTTCATCGGGCAATTCTGTAACTGATTTCTTTTCCCGTCTTTTCGTATCTTCGCAAAATTTGTAGCCTTAATGGTCTAATTCATGAACATCACTAAATCCATCAAAACGAAAGGATGCAAAACTCTGGTTTTTAATGCTGAATATTCTCCATCAAAAGTAACAAAACATGCTTCGTTCATCCAACATGTCATATTTATAAAACCATAACCATAAACATATGAAGCAATACATCGATTTGAGGCTTCATAGTGCAAAATATTCTACGGACCACTACGTCGGTTTCGTACACGGGAGGAAAGGGGTGCAAATTCCCTTCCAGCTAACCAGCTTTATAGTTACAGTTGTTTCTTTAACTTACTTCCGGAAAATGCTGGGACGGTTTCTCTGAAAATGACACGGCTGACTTCCTTTCCAATTCTGGATTTGTGATATTTTTCTAATTTATCGTAGACAGAACTTGAAATGAAAGTCTTCGTTCCTTCCCCTCTTCAAAAAAATATTCTTGTAACTGAGGCCAAGGAATATTTATCATTGGATACTAAGTGAGTGCATGTACACAAAAAAATCATATAAATATGAAAGGAATTACATCACTTTCATTTACATTTGATATTCTGTTCTGATATCACCTCAAAATCAAACGACAGATCCTCATTTCCTGTCAATGAGTAACATAAGAAGTGTCTCTTCATATTTTCGCGGCGCAAAGACTATTTCAGAAAATTTCGGGCGTACAGCCGCATAAATTCGACTTATTGTTCTATATTTCAGCTGAATACCGTCCAGCCATCTTCAGAGAGATCTGAGGTGACTTACACTCCAGCACTTGCTCCGTCCTTTTAAACCCGGGGACCGCACCAATGCGCATGCGGCCACAGGTACACACGCGCCAGAGACGTTGATTGGCGCCATGGAATTAGATCTATGGCTGCACAGTCGATCCACACGGTGATATCGATGATTTACTGCGAGTTACACCGTCGCAACGTCTTCGTGATTTCATTACAAAAAATTGCCGGATTCCATGATTTGTCGAAGCTGAAGCCGCTATCTCAATTAAATTCGTCGCCAACGGAATTTCAATGGCTTCTTTCACTACTGAGTCCCAGAAAGATAAAGTTCAGGCTAAAATTTTGACGTTATCGTACACCATACAGCACCCAGTGTCAGTACAGTGCTCTGTCACCGCAGATTTATTAGGGTGTAAGAGCCGGGTGTACCTGCCGTGCTCTGTGCATCTCTCCTGGACTGTGTCGTCTATCCGATGAATGAACGGCGGCACCCACAGGGTACCTTGTAAACCCCTGTCGTCCTCTGGTACTGCGCGCCGCGGATTTTGAGTCCGCGCCAGACGTCATGGACGTCGAAGACCCCTAGAAGTCTCTGCACCGTCGAGCCGTAAGTCGTGGCGGCGCGCGCCTCCTGGCACATGTTTAATGTGAGGGCGCCACGATGGAACACGTGGTCCCAGCGGTCCAATAGTGGCGTCCCCGATCATGTATTTAAGCGCCTAGCTCTCGCTCAGCCTGTATAATCTTGGCGTGCATATAACGAAATCTCGCCTCAGACAGCGTGTTTCCGTTCGTGTACGAGTGGACGTGATTGATTAACTAGGTTTTCTTGTGACTCGGTTGTTTCTATCTTTTGTTGTTTGTAAGGTCCTTCGTTTTTCATGTCCGTCCTCTCCCGTCTGTGATGTTGTTTCCGGGCCGTTCCGTGGGTCCCGCCGCGCTTTCCGTCACGACAATTCTGCATCTACATCTACGTGATTACTCAGCGATTCACAATAAAGTGCCCGGCAGAGGGTTCAATGAACCACCATCAAGCTGTCTCTCTACCGTTCCACTCTAGAACGGCACGCGGGAAAAACGAGCACTTAAATTTTTCTGTTCGAGCTCTGATTTCTCTTATTTTATCATGATGATCATTTCTCCCTATGTAGGTAGGTGCCAAAAGAATATTTTCGCAATCGGAGGAGAAAACTGTTGACTGCAATTTCATTAGAAGATCCCGTCGCAACGAAAAACGCCTCTGTTTTAATGATTGCCACTCCAATTCACGTATCACGTCTGTGACACTATCTCCCCTATTTCGCGATAATACAAAACGAGCTGACCTTCTTTGTACTTTTTCGATGTCATCCGTCAATCTCACCTGATGCGGATCCCACACCGCACAGCAATACTCCAGAATAGGGCGGAGAAGCGTGGTGTAAGCAGTCTCTTTAGTAGACCTGTAGCACCTTCTAAGTGTTCTGCCAATGAATCGCGGTCTTTAGTTTGCTCTACCCACAATATTATCCAAGTGATCGTTCCAATTTAGGTTATTTGTATTGTAATCCCTAAGTATGTAGTTGAATTTAAAGCCTTCAGATTTGTGTGACTTATGGCGTAATCGAAATTCAGCCGATTTCTTTTAGTACTTTGGTGCAAGTCGTTTTGATCGTCTGATGACTTTACAAGAAGGTAAATGACAGCATTATCAGCAAACAATCTAAGACGACTACTCAGATTGTCTCGTATGTTGTTAATATAGATCAGGAACAATAGAGGGCCTATAACACTTCCTTGGGGAATGCCGTATATTACTTATGTTTTACTGGATGACTTTCCGTCTATTACTACGAACTGTGACCTTTATGACAGGAAATAACGAATCCAGTCACACAACTGAGGCAAAACTGCGTAGGCACGCAGTTTGGTTTGAATACGCCAGTCAGGAACGGTGTCGAAAGCCTTCTGGAAATCTAAAAATATGGAATGAACTTGATATCCCTTGTCGATAGCACTTATTACTTCATGAGTATAAAGAGCAGTTGTGTTCCACAAGAACGATATTTCCTGAAACCGTGCTGACTATGTGTCAATAAATCGTTTTGTTCGAGTTACTTTATTATGTTCGAATACAGTATATGTTCCAAAACCCTACTGCAAATCGACGTTAGAGACATAAGCCTGTAATTCAGCGGATTACTCCTACTTCCCTTTTTGGGTATCGGTGTGACTTGAGCAATTTTCCAGTCTTTATGTACGGAACTTTCTGTGAGTGAGTGGTTGTATATAATTGCTAAGTATGGAGATATTTTATCAGCATACTCTGAGAGGAATCTCACCGGTATACAATCTCGACCGGAGGCCTTGCCTTTATTAAGTGATTTAAGCTGCATCGTACTGCAAGGCAGTTGTTCGTGATTGGAATTCAGGAATATATACTTCGTCTTCTTTGGTGAAGGAGTTTCGGAAAACCGAGTTTAATAACTCTGCTTTAGTGGCACTGTCATCAGTGACTTCACGGTTGTTATCACGCAGTGAAGGTATTGATTGCGTCTTGCCAATGGTGTGCTTTTAGTATGACAAGAATCTGTGTTTTCTGTCAGATTTAGAGACAGAATTTCGTTGTGGAAATTATTAAAAGCATCTCGCACTGAAGTTCGATTCATATTTCGAACGTCTGTCAAACTTTGCCAATCCAGGGGATTTTGCGTTCTTTTATATTTGGCATGCTTTTTTCTTTGTTTCTGCAACAACGATCTGACCGGTTTTGTGTACCATGGGGGATCAGTACCATCACTTATTAATTTATGTGGTATATATCTCCCAATTGCTGTCGATACTATCTCTTTGAAAACAATCCACAACTTTTCTACACTTACATGATCAGATTGGAAGGAGTGAAGGCTGTCTCTTAAAAAGGCGTTAAGAGAATTTTTATCAGCTTTTTAAATAGATATCCCTTGCGTTTCTTTTTGATAGTTGTAGGTGTTATGGTATTCAGCCTAACAGCAACAGCCTTGTGGTCGCTAATCCCTGTATTCGTCACAATACTCACTATTTTGTAAGTAGGCTGTTTAGGTTTTCTTATTGGTAACGCCACGTAGCGCTCTGTATGAAAATCACTGGCTGTGCTGTGTGCAGTCTGTGGCTGGTTTGCATTGTTGTCTCCCATTGTAGTGTTGGGCAGTTGGCTGTTAAAAGCGCGTAGCGTTGAGCAGTTGGAGGTGAGCCGCCAGCAGTGGTGGATGTGGGGAGAGAAATGGCGGAGTTTTCAAATTTGTAAGACTGGATGTCATGAACTGCTATGTATATTATGATTTTTCAACACTATTAAGGTAAATACATTGTTTGTTCTCTATTACAATCTTTCATTTGCTAACTATGCCTATCAGTAGTTAGTGCCTTCTGTAGTTTGAATCTTTTATTTAGCTGGCAGTAGTGGCGCTCGCTGTATTGCAGTAGTTCGAGTAACCAAGATTTTTGTGAGGTAAGTGATTTGTGAAGCGTATAGGTTAATGTTAGTCAGGGCCATTCTTTTGTAGGGATTTTTGAAAGTCAGATTGCGTTGCGCTGAAAATATTGTGTGTCAGTTTAAGCACAGTCATGTATAATTGTTCTAAGGGGACGTTTCATATGGCGACCCTTAGCCGAGGATACCTCACTGGAATCTTCTGATTTTTTCTTGTAGTTTGTGTAATTAGTGTAGATTTTGTTTATTGCTAGCGCGTAATTGTAGAGAGAATCTCCTTTTTAGTTGCAGTCTTTCATTGTTGTACAGTAAAACAGGTGTGGCACGCATGTAAATTTGCACCAAGTATTTCGCAGCTTGCAATTAACTAGATATCATTTTCAGCGCTATGTTAATGTGTTCTCTTATTTTCTGTGTTATCGTGTGAAATATTGTGACAATAATGGCGTGTGAAAAACGTAACACTAGGCTCCAAAGTGAACAGAGAAATAATAATGACGATGAGCGTAGCTTACCAGCACCGCTGTGTAATGAATTAACAGACATTCAAAGTAGTAATTTGGTAACTGTGCATAGGGAAATGGAGCGGGCGTCAAATAATGGTGTAGACAGTGAAACAGGTAGTGAACCGGGAAGCATTATCGATCGATCGGTCGTCAACAGCTCGCCTCAGGAATTGGGAATGACAGAACACATTATTGCAAATACTGTAGACTCAGGTTTTGGGTTCTCACCGTTTTCTCGAATGAGTCAAGACACATTTTCCGTTTGTCAAAATGTGAATGTTGGCGGTGCAAATTCACTGCCGAAAAGCACTGAGGAACATGTTTCAGACACCAGTGCATTGTTATTACAATTAATGCAACAAAAGGGACAAAATCTGCAAAGGTTAGACACAATGGAACAACACCAGAGACAAACACAGCAACAGTTAGACGCAATGGAACAAAAACTGCACACCACGCTTGAACAAACACGTAAAGATTTAACAACTGAGTTACATAAAATCGAATCGAAATGTCAAAAAGTCTGTAACGACGTGACGTAAAAACACAAATTTGTGAGCATTTTCAACCTATTTTTTCGCGGCGTGAAAATGCATTACAGAATCACGAAGCAGCCATAAAAGAACTGCAAATTATTGTTCATGAAAATCATGAGACCTTGCAAGCTAAAATTGACTCAGTTGCATCCACCGATTCGGTTACGCAACTTGCAAAAACTCAGGAAAACTTAAAGGACACAGTAGAAAGACACATAGAGGAAATTAGTTAATTATCAGAGAAAGTAGTTGAACTTTCGGATCAGCTAAATAATTTATCTACGAAGGTAGATGATAATCTGAATGACACAAAACCGGTAGTCTTTAATGACACAGAAGAGTGCGAACAAATTAGGAAATTCAAACAAAATCAGAATCAAATTAATACGCAACACCAAAGAGAAATCCGGGAAGTACAAGATTAGCTGACACAAGTAATACAGAAATTACATATTTCAGAGGACACTCGCGCTCCAACACGGGAAGAGGGACATAGAAATACGGAACAACCACAAAATAATAACACAGGACACTTCGGAAATTATGAAAGAAATTGGCAAGGTGCACCGAATTTTGAGATGGAACCGCCAACACGACGTAACAATGACCGATATGCGACTCGCCGACACGATGATTTGCTGGTTCTAAGGTCAATTCCAAAAATTTTGTGGGTGCACAAGTGGTGGTTTATGGACTTGCTATATTGTCCGCAAGACTCTTCGATGGTGATTGTGCACCTGCACAGTCGCAACAGATGGTTGATGACCGTCTCTACCAGGACTACAGTGGGTCTACTCTGTGATGACCTACCTACCAATATTCTTCAAAACTTCGACTGACTCTGCGGTGGGTTTGCTCTGTTGTGGCCCATTACCTGTCTGCATGTCAAGAGTCAGCATTGTCTTTCCGTTGGAAGGACAACACTATTTCTTCAAGGCTGCATGGAAATCCACTACTTCCATGTGCATTTTCTTTTACTGCTCAGACTTTGAGAAAAACACTGCAATTTTACTGTGATGAATAATCAGGACTGTCTTTATTGACTGTGAGAAAATTTTAGCTTTTGACCAACATTGTATCACTAAGTGTGTGCATTTGATATCTTTGTTATTGTAATTGTGAAAAAATGCTTCAAATCTGTACTGGACACTGCCCAAAACAATTTGTAAAATTTTTTGTGCGGAGCATGGGGGCTATGTAAGTAGGCTGTTTAGGTTTTCTTATTGGTAACGCCACGCAGCGCTCTGTATGAAAATCACTGGCTGTGCTGTGTGCAGTCTGTGGCTGGTTTGCATTGTTGTCTGCCATTGTAGTGTTGGGCAGTTGGCTGTTAAAAGCGCGTAGCGTTGAGCAGTTGGAGGTGAGCCGCCAGCAGTGGTGGATGTGGGGAGAGAAATGGCGGAGTTTTGAAATTTGTAAGACTGGATGTCATGAACTGCTATGTATATTATGATTTTTCAACACTATTAAGGTAAATACATTGTTTGTTCTCTATTACAATCTTTCATTTGCTAACTATGCCTATCAGTAGTTAGTGCCTTCTGTAGTTTGAATCTTTTATTTAGCTGGCAGTAGTGGCGCTCGCTGTATTGCAGTAGTTCGAGTAACCAAGATTTTTGTGAGGTAAGTGATTTGTGAAGCGTATAGGTTAATGTTAGTCAGGGCCATCTTTTGTAGGGATTTTTGAAAGTCAGATTGCGTTGCGCTGAAAATATTGTGTGTCAGTTTAAGCACAGTCATGTATAATTGTTCTAAGGGGACATTTCAATGTGTCCAGGATTATTTCTTGCTAAAAGGTCAAGTATGCTTTCGCAACCATTTACGCTTCCAGTGGGCTCATGAACTAACTGTATAAAATAATTTTCTGAGAAAGCATTCAGCACAATTTCGGATGACGTTTTATGCCTGCCTCCGGCTTTAAACGTATAATTTTTTCATCATATCGAGGGTTGATTAAAGTCACCACCGACTATAATTGTATGAGCTGGTTACTTATTTGAATTGAGACTCAAGTTTTCTTTGAACTGTTAGCAACTATATCTTCTGAGTCGGGGGGTCGGTAAAACGATCCAGTTAATAGTTTAGTCCGATTGTCAGGTATAACCTCTACCCACACTATTTCACACGAACTATCTACTTCAATTTCGCTACAAGGCAAACTACCTCTGACAGCAATAAATACTCCACCACCAACTGTATTTAATCTATCCTTTCTGAACACTGTTAGATCGTTTGAAAAACATTTCGGCTGAACTTATTTCCGGCTTTAGCCAGCTCTATATTCCTACAACTATTTGAGCTTCACTGCTTTCAATTAGGGCTTGGAGCTCTGGTTCTTTCCCAACACACAGCGTTCCGGTCACAGTTACAGAACTTCAGAAGCACCAAATCTTCTTTATCGGAACTCAGGAGTGCTGCTGTCTTTGGCGGAGAACGAAAAATCTCTTTCACTTTGTGTTTACTGAGAATTTTTGACAATAGGCTTCCCACGTACGGCAGAAAAGCCATGGATTTAAAACTTTCCGTGTCTTCTTCTACTTTTCTTATATTCAATGCTGGTTTCACTTGTAGTACCTGACGTATCTGCTGTGGAGAGTACCCGTTGGCTTAAAAACTCTTCTCAGGCGTAGAAGCTCGTCCTCCTGACTGACAGCATCAGCAATGACGTGTGCTCCGTGTACCAGAGTTCTGAGTGCCCTCATCGTCTGCGAAAGATGGTGGCAGCTATTTCCACATAAATATAAATCCGTATTGGTCGGTTTTCGATATATTGCATGTCCAAAAGTGCCACTGGACGCAGAAGGACACCATTCTTGTGGATCTTTGGAAGTACATAAAGCCTTAGAGGAAACGCACCACTTGCTTTGAATCTTCGCACAACTTCTTGTGGAAAGGGGGAGGCATTCAGAAGCGAAGCAGTCTTACTTACCAACTAGTTGGTGGGGTCTTTACTGACCTCCCGTTATTATGTCGTTGTAGACAACACGGTGTCGACTAGAGACTCCTGACGAGAGCTAACCGACGTTTACTAGTTACAAGGACTCCACAACAAATACGCCAAGGAAATCTAATACTCTTTTGGCAGTGGTGGGGCCTGCGGCTGGCGGTAGTATGCCCCACCGAAACTACTCGTGTGAGGCAGTAAAGTCGTTCTGAAGATACAGCGGTGGTGGTAGTTTTTCTCACATATATAATCAACTGAAGTCCCTCGTCCATGAAAAACAATGGATACTACTGATAATAGTCCCTTAGTGGGGGCTTCGTATATCTGTTAGTGAAGAAGCAGTATCAGCCATACTACACTTTATTCAAACGTATCTTAACAATATTACTGGGTTGTTCTCACTGACACAACAAATTAAAAATAAAATAACAATTTCAATGCAATAATTAATTTCGTAAGCTCGGGTGGGTATTCTAATCCACGTGGGTACGAAGCTTAAACGCATTCGCAAACCACGTAACTTCAACTCTCACGATTCGTCAATAACATTAATTAACCTGTCATGCATGATAGAAACACGGGAAACAGAAAGAGGTTAAGGGAGAAAACTACAATAGCATCGTGTTAGCAACGACTCCGTCTAGAGCTGCATCCATTTAGCAAACATAGTCACTTTCAGACATTCGCCGGCGTAGACTAATTGGTAGCTACCACAAAGAATTTCACATGACCTCAGTATCGCCTTGTAGCATGTCAGTTCAAAGAAAGTGGCGCAGCGTATACCATCGAAAGACACACGCACTCGTCGATGAATATCCCGTTATGTATAGTAACTTACAGTGATTAGCCAGACCATTACGACCACGTACGTAGTAGCCAGTATGTCAACCTTCGGCACGGATAAAAACGGCGACGCGTCGCGGCATCGAAACAATGAGGCCTTGATAGGTCACTGGAGGGAGTTGGCAGCACATCTGCAGTCAGAAATCACCTAACTCCCATAAATTTTGGAGAGCGGGCGAGGAACTCTGACGCCCATGTTCAATCACATCCTAGATGTGGGGAGCCAGCAAATCAATTGGAGCTCATCACTGTGTTCTTCGAGCCACTCCACAACACTCCTGTCCTTGTGACAAAGATCATTATCTTTTTCAAGAATGCCACTGCCGACGGTAAGGGGTATAGATTGTTTACAACCAGTGTACAGCATTCCTTGGCCGTCTTGGTGCCTTGCACGAGCTCTACTGGACCATGGATACTCACGTCGACGTTTCGCAGAGCTTAAAGGAGCTGCCACAAGCTTGTCTCCGTCCCGCAGTACAGTTAGCAAGGAGCTGTTACCCTGGAAGACGAAGGATTCGCTCCCTTCCATCGGCATGATGAAGAAGGTATCGGGATTCATGAACGTATGTAACGCTCTGCTACTGCGCCAACATCCAGTGCCGATGGTCATGTGCTCATTCCAGTCGTAGTTGCCGCAGTCGTGGTTTTAAAATTGACACATGCATAGGTCGTCGGCCTCGGAAGCCCAGCGTTAGGTGTGTTCAGTCCATTGTGTTTTCAGACACACTTGCTTTCTGCCCAGCATTAAAGTCTACTGTCAGTTCCACCATAGTTCGCCGCATATCCCGTTTTACCTGTCCGCCCAGCCTACGAAGTCCGGTATCTGTCATGAGGGGTGGCGCCCAACCCTACCAAGCCTGGACGTGGTTTGGCCTTATTTTCGGGAAGCGTTGAAGACACTCACCACAGCGCTCCTCAAACACCCAACAAGTCGTGCAGTTTCCGAAATGCTCTTGCCGCGCTCCCGGGCCACCACAATCTGCCCTCGGTCTAAATCCGATAGATCGCTTGCCTTCCCCATTCTACACAGATAGGACGCTCACTGATACTGCATGCACTGTGCGTATGTCTGACTAGGAGTTATTCGTCAACAGGTAACGCTGCTATCGCATGGACGGGTTTATAACGAACGTAAGTCGGAACGATAATATTCTTGCTGATCAGTGTGTATTAGGTGGCCACGGCTTAACTTCAAAATTACGTATTTGCCAAACCGGTATTATGCTACACAGCCGATCATCGCATACATCTGGTACAGAGGGTGAACAACAAATGTATGTATACCTATATCGATAACACATGAACTCGTTGCATAGTACAAAAATTAAATTACTTACACGCTGTGTATATCTAAATTAAGCGATGTGACAGCCAATCTCTATCACAATTATAAATGACTCTGTCCAGAAACATAGAATCCCAGTGAATATTTAAAAACGTAATGTAACCCTGCATAAAGCCAATAGAGGCATGACCACGATAAGGCTCATTACCTTTAGGTAATGACAAAGTATCTTGTGTCTGTGATATACAGATTGTCACGTGTACATGTTATAATACCATAATTGCTAAACGGAGCGAGAATGACTATTAAAATACATGTAAACACGCCCATCACACAGTTACAACGGACACTTCTCCCACAATGACAAAACGTAGAAGTGCTCGTCAAGCAAAGTTTCTCGCAGTATAGGTCTCCTCTAGCCCTGAGACCTCACCTAATTGATTTCTCGCTTGCACTCACTATGTACATTGAATACCATGTGTAGACAAATAGTATACATGAGATTTCGCTGCCCCTACAAATGCCGGTGTATATAGCCCCATACGCCATATTTGTCCTTCATAAACCACGAGCTAGCGAGTCATATTCTCTCGTTCGCTGCGTGGAAACTATTAGTCTTATAGAGAAAAAGATCATAACCTTTGGTAGTAAATTTAATGTACTTGAATTCTGTATCGGGATACTTTTCTCGAGTTATTCAAGAAATATACGCAAAAGTGACCTTCAAACGTACCTTTACTTCCACCCTCAGTCCCCAACGGTCACAATTTTTAGTGTGTTGTTCACGGCACCCCTTCCTACCACTGTACATATATTTCCGACTATAAGAATTATTTCCGATATTTGACAGTCTTTGGTCTTCACTGACTGGCCTTAATACCCACCGCTTGATGGACACTTACAAATTATAAAATTTACCTGTGTGTAAATTTTAATTAACGATTTTGTGAATTTTAATATTATAAAGTAGAGAATTACATCGTTGTACTAGTCAAGCCTTCTGACTACAGAACTACGGCTCTTGTATCGGTTAAATTTGGATCGAATTTTCTACGCAATTAGTTGCAGAGTAGCATTTACAAAAGTAGCTTTTCGTTTATTACCATTGGTGGCACGTTTAAATCAACGACATTACACGAAGTAGCTGACTATGCTGGTGGTATAATAGCCCAGTTAAAAGAGACCAAAAGAGTCTAATATCGGGAATAGTTCGTGTTGCCGGAAATTTTATACAGTTCAAAATGGTTCAAATGACTCCAACAAGGGAACCTCCCCATCACACCCCCCTCAGATTTAGTTATAAGTTGGTACAGTGGATAGGCCTTGATAAACTGGACACAGATCAATTGAGAAAACAGGAAGAAGTTGTGTGGAACTGTGAAAAAATAAGCAAAATATACAAACTGAGTAGTCCATGTGCCATATAGGCAATAATGTAGCACTCCTGAACTCACGTCAGTTCAGGAGCGACGTGGTCTCGTGCTAGCGTGAGCAGCTGCAGAAGGAGAGGTTCTTGGTTCAAGTCTTCCCACGAGTGAAAATTTTACTTTCTTTATTTTTGCATAGTTATTATCTGTCCGTTCGTTCATTGACGTCTCTGTTCACTGTAATAAGTTTAGTGTCTGTGTTTTGCGACCGCATCGCAAAACCGTGCGATTAGTAGACGAAAGGACGTGCCTCTCCAATCTGAACCGAAAACATTTGATCGCAAGGTCATAGGTCAAACGATTCCTCCACAGGAAAACACATCTGATATATTCTATACGACACTGGTGGCGGCATGTGCGTCACATGACAGGAATATATTGTCGACCCACCTAACTTGTACACTTTGCGAATGGGTAAAAAGATTCTTCTACCTGGCCCGATTTAGGTTTTCTTGTGGGTGTGATAATCACTCCCAAAAAGTGATGAAAACATAAGAGTTTGTCACATAAACTGAAAATAAAAAATTAAAGTTTTCACTCAATGGAAGATTTGAACCAAGAACTTTTCGCTCCACAGCTGCTCACGTTACCACGAGACCACGGCGCTCCTGCGATCCAAGTGTCCTTGATGTTGCCTATCTTCCCATGAACTACTCAGTTTGTAAATTTTGCTTATTTTTTCACAGTTCCACACAACGTCTTCCTGTTTTCTCAATTGATCTGTGTTCAGTTTTTCAAGGCCTATCCACTGTGCCAACTTATAACTAAATCTGAGGAGGGTGCGATGGGGAGGTTCTCTTGTAAGCACTATGGGACTTAACATCTGAGGTCATCAGTCTCCTAGACTTAGAACTACTTAAACCTAACTAACCTAAGGACATCACACACATCCATGCCCGAAGCAGGATTCGAACCTGCGACTGTAGTTTTGTACAGTGATAGGAGGGAGTGCAACGAACAGGATACTAGGAATCCTGACTGATAGGGGATGAGTATCGGGGTGGAGCTCGGTTTGAAAGTAATTTTTATACGTTTTTCTTGAATAACTCGAAAACTATGGCCTCGAGCGAAATCGCATCACAGGACAAAATGTAACAACATTAAATTTTCTACAAGAAGTTCCATTTCATTTGCTCTGTAACGCTAATAGCTTGTGCATAGCGAATGAGTGAATGTGAAAATCTCGTGTGTGGTTTTCAAGCGCAGATATTCAATTGCGGGTTGCATAAAACGACATAGGTAGGGGCAGCTGAATCACTCTATATAAGGAAGACAACCGTTGCCTAAGACAGAATAAAACTTTCGGCGATGGTGCAAGCGAGAAAATACTGTTCAACTTGTACACGAAATAAATATTACAGAAACTGTTCCGATCGAGTAAAGGAAAACGGAGAATATGCAAAGATAATAATATACGAACACCTAATTGTGTTCTTCCAAATGTCATACAATGTATATAGAGGTTTTGATACTCGTGGAAGTGTGTACAAAAATGAAAAAAACGCTTGTTAGGACGAGAAAACAACAATGCAATACTTCCCGGATGGAAAAACTTACAATTTTTGCACCGAAAAATTACATTCATTACAAAGGTCCTTCAACATTTCTAACAGCATCTACAGCTCCCAAAGCATAAAGCAAAAGCAGGCACACACACACACACACACACACACACACACACACACACACACACAAGATGTAAACAGACACAAAAACAGCGAATTTTAGAGTGGCGATGCAGTACTGCAAAGTGTTGGGTCCCGTAAAGAAAGTCTGTAGTAAGATGCAAGCCTTCTGTGCACTTTATAAGACGCCGCGGTAATCCACGGTGGGAAGTGCAGGATCTCCTTCATGGAATCGTGGCCATTAACAGTGTCAGCACCTTGCTGAAGCCCTCCAAATCCCTTGCCCGAATCACAGCATGCGTTAATGAGAAATTTACTGCGCCGACGTAAACCTCTTTAACTGCCATAACGTCCAGGTCCGGCGCCGTGCTGCGGCCGTTACCGCGGTCATTAGACCTTTTACTCGCCATAATAGACGTTACGGTCGGGTAGTTCCGCGGCCTGTAACCGCCCGCCGGCGCTCTGGACAACGCATAAGCAGCGCCTCGTAATCCCTGGCGCCGACGACCGTTCCGCCTAGTGGTCTTTGATTTCTGCACGCCCTTGCGGCATCTCATCTATTGTTACGGGGCAGAAATGTGGCACTTAGGATGGTAATGAGATGTGGGTATGGGTAGGTTGAATTCCAACACTGTGTATGATGAACGTAGCTAGTAGCAACACGGTGTCACCCCATGATGTTCTTTGGTCTTACTGTGAGACTATATAAATGAACAGGGTGCCCGTTAAATGCCACAATCACTTTGAAAAAGCCAAACTTGGTAACTATTAGAAATATAACATCGTGGTTTTGTTGTAGAACGTTTAAGATCTCTCATGTTTGTGTTATGCCAGAGTTCGTCGCTCGTAGAACATCAAAGTAATATTGTAGTTTTGCTCGTATATGGGTCACCATTGTAGCCTCAACTATTCTGATAGTTTCATTTGTTGGTGCGCTAAGGCAAGATCATTCACTGGTGTTGTGTACACGCTATCCTTGACGTAATCCCACAAAACGAAGTCTAATGCTGTGAGATTGGTAGAGTGCGGGGCCATCGATGAGGCCATCTCGACCAAACCACATCTTAGACAAAGTGTCATTCAGCCCAATCCTCACATTCATACTCTAATTAGCGTGTGCACCATCATGCTGGGAGGTGATGGACGGCTGCAGCTCTTCGATCTGTGGTTGCTCGTAAGTGCCCTGGTAAACATTTCCTGCTATGGTTTCCCCTGCGAAGAAACATGGACCTATCACCCTATCGTGCATTGTGCCACACCAATCATCAAGCTTGCAGATATCACGGGTGTGTCCACGTATGTTGTCCGTTTTCGGAGCTGCAACTCCTTATGCTGTGGTGATTCACATGTCCACAAAATGTGGAATGTTGTACCTTGTAAACAGACACCTTTTTCAGGTTGTCATTGTCAGCATCAATGGGGGCCAGCATACAGGATGTATCCGCAAGAACGTGCAAAAATTTAACAGGATTGAAGAACGCTCCAAAGAAGAATTTGAGGTAGGGAATCTGGGGTCGGAAAAGCTAGCTTAAGGAGATTATAGGAATAAAATTACATTAATGTGTACTATTTTATGTACATTAGTTACAGCTAAGTGTAAACACCATCACTGACACGATGAGCGTATCATTTGTACTGTATCTTACAAAATGTGTTGAAGCTGACGGCGAACAAGATTCTGACGCACCCTGACAAATATCCCTGGTGTGGTCCTCATGTTGCCAGGTCTCACGTTTCTCCATTCCAATGAACCAGTCTCCAGCATTCGTCGATCGATAGAAATAAACACTCGCCGTGACGGAAATCGTTCCTTGTACAGCCTTTCAGCAACGAAAGCATTGCAACGTACTTCCCCATACCCAAGGTGCATGTCAGTTATTTCTGCGAAACTGTACCGGTCTGTCCCACAGTATTGTAGTGTACGTCTCTGAACGTCACTGAGTAATGAATAGGTCTGTCGTTGATTCACAACACGTTCTGTCATGAGACAATGTAAATATCTTACATCAGAGCCACCTTATTGACAAATAAAGTAAACAAAACCTGTATTGTGACTTCCTAGTAATCAGGTTCGCCCTTCATGTTTCCTTGCAGGAAATAAAGAATGTACATGTAAAGAAATACTGCAGTACGTGTAAACTTGTACGCATGTTAATTGTACATGAACTGGAAAAGCAGAATACTAGGCAAAGCGGTGGACAATTTTACTTCAGTATCTCCTTACGCCGGCTTCTCCGACCCCAAGTCCCCTGCCCCAAATTGTTCATTAGAGCATTCTCTATGCCCTATTATATTTTTGCGCACTCTTACGGAAACATCGTCTAAAAACCGCAAATGTATAAACCATAGGACGATCGTTCGGCTCCAATGCTTGGTTCATTTGCACATTGTACGTGAATAGGTACAACACTTTATGGACATTTGATCTCGCTTTTTGCGATTCGCGTGATGCACTATGAGCCGACTTCTGGGGACTACACTGAAATGAAGCTAGCTCTCAGTCAGTACGTTCCTGAGTCACGGGAAGACGTTCCATTAAGCGTTAGGTCTTCAACACTGTCTGTCTCTTCAAGGATTTTCAAGTGCCTCATTATGCTTAATTTTGCCGGTGGTGCCCTCCACTAGCGGCGTCGTTAATTCCGCAGGAGCGCTGTCACAGATTTAAAGTCTGCATACCACATGAAATATTGCGTCTTCTCTTATGCTGTCGCCAGTCTGATGCTGTCGGAATCAAATTAGCAGTAAAGAACAATGAAGAAAATTCGGAAACCTGCTAAATTCTTTGCAGCCAACTACGATCCTGTATCTTTAATGCTATCTAGTAATTTTGTGAAAAGATAACTGGACATTATGGGCACCCTGTGTTATCTAACACGAGAGAAGATATACTGTTAGCTTCGTCCGGTTTTGACTTTCCAGACCGAATGCAGACACCAATCAAAAGTGTGTCTGTTAATTAGTGTACCAAAGCTTAAAACTGAAATAGGACTGCGAGTAGGAGACGTTATAAAGTACCCAGGTTTGTTACATTCATTACTTCTCAAACAGTTTTTACACACCTACTTCACTATACAGACAGGAAATATATTTCCAATAAAGCACCACTTAATACAATCAAACAACAATCGGTACTTTAGGGAATGTATTTCTCGCTCTGCAGCGGATTGTGCGTAGAAGGTTAAAGCTGGGCCGGGACTCAAACTCCGTACCTTTGCTTTTCGCTGGTAAATACTGTATCTACTGTGGTATCCGGGGGTGACTCGCTACTGCCTTACAAACTTCAGAGAAGCTCTCGTGCTTAACTGGGGCAACCAGCACTCCTAGAAGAAAGGATATCGTCAAGACCTGGCTTCAAATGTATAGTGCAATCCTGCAAGGCCCGCAGGAAAACTTTTGTAAAATTTGTAAGGTAAGACATGAGGTACTGGCGGGAAATAAAGTTGTGAGAACACTTAGCTGAGATGTACCTGGACATTAATCAGTTCTCTGCATTATCCGCATAGTGCTCGCAACATTATGTCAGCTATCCTCTGCGTTGAACTAGCCACGCGGCGTAGCAGCGTAGTCTGTGGCGTCCTGTTACGGTTCGCGAGGTTCCCACTGTGGTGTCACCGCCAGACACCACACTTGCTAGGTGGTAGCCTTTAAATCGGCCGCGGTCCGGTGGTATACGTCGGACCCGCGTGTCGCCACTTTCAGTGATTGCAGACCGAGCGCCGTCACACGGCAGGTCTAGAGAGACTTACTAGCACTCTCCCCAGTTGTACAGCCGACTTTGCTAGCGATGGTTCACCGCCTACTTACGTTCTCATTTGCCGAAACGATGGTTAGCATAGCCTTCAGCTACGTCATTTGCTACGACTATAGCAAGGTGCCATATTCAGTTACTTTTGATATTGTGAATCATGTACCGTCAAGAGCGACGTTCATCATTAATGGATTAAAGTTCAGTATTCCACCAGCTACGTCCGTTTTTCTAAATTCTAATTTCCTTTTCCTGTTCCAGACCTCACGCCAGCCTGCGTGAGCTAAAACGCGTGCATTTCGGCCTCCTCTAGTAACACGGTGTTGGCTCTCCGGCCAACCACAACATTGGCGACGAGGCAAAACCGCGTTCTTATCGATATTGCCCTGATTTGCTTGTGATTTGCCATACCTGGGACATGTACTCAATGCCCAGTCCCACGCACCTTCGTGCCATACAAGACTTGCCTTCGCCGCAGAATTTGAAGCAGCTACAGAGTGTGCTGGGAAAATATAAATTACTATAACAGATATGTGCCACATGCCTCTTCCATTTCAGCTCCGCTTCATCGCTTACGCCGTAAAGGTATTCCGTTCGTCTGGACGACGGAATGCGAACGCGCCTTTCGCCAGTTGAAATCGGCGTTGCTTTCCAATACTTGCCTTACGCCATTCGATCCCCAGAAGCCCCTTTTTTTGATGGTGGATGCATCGGATTTCGGGATCGGTGCTGTGCTTGCGCACAAAGATGGATCGCACGATCGCCCTAATGCCTTTGCGTCCAAATTGCTCTCGTCGGCGCAAAGAAACTATTCAGAGACCGAGAAAGAAGCATTGGCTCTCGTATTTGGTGTTACAAAGTTTCATGATTTCTTGTATGGTCGTCACTTTACCATAATCACAGACCACAAACCTTTGACATCGCTTTTTCATCCGACCAAGCCTGTACCTCCACGTACAGCGCAGAAATTCATTCGCTGGTCCATTTTCCTCTCGCCGTACCGCTACGATATCTTGTATCGGTCCACTGCTAAGCACGGAAACTCCGATGCGTTGTCCCGCTTGCCTGTTGCTGAGGATAGGGCATTCGATTCCTCCGAACTTGCTTGCATGTTCATTGATGTGGAAACCGATGACGTGCTCGAATCGTTTCCCGTTTCCGATTGATTTTCGTCGTGTAGCTACAGCCACAGCTGCCGACCCTGTTCTTGCCACCGTTCTGCGTTTTGATACTACGCAATCGCCCTTGTCAAAGTCACGTATCAGGGATCCGTTGGTTCGCCGATTTTTTGCTCACAAGGAGAGACTTTTTGTTCGACGTGGTGTTTTGCTGTTGCGTTCTGATAATGATCAGCCCAGGGTTGTGGTCCCACGTTCGTTACAGTCCTCTGTCTTACAGCTTCTCCACCAAGGACATTGGTGTACAGTCAGAACGAAACAACTTGCTTGTCAGCACTGTACTTGGTTCGGAATCGATGCCGCGATTACGAATATGTGCTCTTCTTGTATGGTGTGTGCCGATCAACATTCAGCACCACCGCTGAAATTCTTTGCATGGCCAAAAGCCACTTCCCCTTGGCAACGCTTACACATCGATTTTGCTGGTCCATTCTGGAATGCTCGATGGTTGGTTGTGGTAGATTCATTCAGTAATTTTCCTTTTGTTGTCCGGATGTCTTCCACGACGTCATCTGCCACCATCCAAGCGTTATGTGCTATCTTTTGCATTGGAGGTCTCCCACAGACTATTGTTTCCGACAGTGGGCCACAATTCATGTCCGCAGAATTTCAGTCATTCTGCAAGGCCAGTGGTATTCAACATCTGACGTCCGCTCCGTTTTCGCCACAGTCAAACGGTGCTGCTGAACGATAGGTCAGGACTTTCGAGTCACAGATGTTGAAGTTAAAAGAGTCGCATTCTCGGGAGGACGCGTTATTGCTCTTTTTGTCCTCGTATCACTCTCAGACTCGAGATGGTCGCTCGCCGGCTGAGTTGCTCCACGGTCGCCCTCATCGAACCTTGATGTCTTTGCTACATCCGCTGCATCAGGTTTCTGTGCAGCGGCAGACACCTGCTTTTGCCCCAGGCGACGTTGTCTACTACCGCCACTACCGAGGTTGAAGGCGTTGGCTCGAAGGGCGGAAGGGCGCATTCTTCGCTGCCTTGGACGCGCTATGTATCTGGTTTTAGGGGCCTTGGTGAGGTGCGCCGGCATCTCAACCAGCTGCGCCTCTGTCGTCGCACGGGATCTGCCGCTCGCCGTCTGCTTTCAGCGACGGTGCCGTCCGGTCAGCGCTGTGGTGTCACCACCAGACACCACACTTGCTAGGTGGTAGCCTTTAAATCGGCCGCGGCCCGGTAGTATACGTCGGACCCGCGTGTCGCCACTATCAGTGATTGCAGACCGAGCGCCGCCACACGGCAGGTCTAGAGAGACTTCCTAGCACTCGCCCCAGTTGTTCAGTCAACTTTGCTAGCGATGGTTCATTGCCTACTTACGTTCTCATTTGCCGAAACGATAGTTTAGCATAGCCTTCAGCTACGTCATTTGCTACGACCTAGCAAGGCGCCATATTCAGTTACCATTGATATTGTGAATCATGTACCGTCAAGAGCGACGTTCATCATTAATGGATTAAAGTTAAGTATTCCACCAGCTACGTCCGTTTTTCTAAATTCTAATTACCTTGTCCTGTTCCAGACCTCACGCCAGCCTGCGTGAACTAAAACGCGTGCATTTCGGCCTCCTCTAGTAACACGGTGTTGGCTCTCCGGCCAACCACAACACCCACCACCTGAGTTTCGAGTAATCTCTCGGGCATGGGTGTGTGTTTTGTCCTTAGCGTAAGTTAGTTTAAAGTTAGATTACGTACTGAATATGCTTAGGGACCGATGACCTCAGCAGTTTGGTCCCATAAGATCTTATCACAAATTTCTAATTTCTTTTTGTGTTGAATTACCGCCTGCTATTTTAATGTGCCTTACAGGTGGAAAAACTTTATAAAGAGGGGAACTATGTCAGTCTAATCATAAAAACGCTACGATTATTAAAAAATATGTTTATAACCCTGTACATTAAACCACGGGTACATGACCACAGTAGGGTTCACCATCTCATGGTAAATGTCAGTACTGAATTACGTACACCAAAAAGGCAGCATCTAATAATGTCTTTGACCCAGTCTTAATTACAAAGTTACACACAAAGAAAGAGAAAGGACAAGTTAGAAATAGGGATCAGGTACATTAGAAAGGACTCAATCAGAGAAAAAAAGGTAGGGTTGTTGTTTTTCTGTACAGGGATCACATTTCCGCTGGGATAAGTCGACAGTTTTCTGGCAATACTGACCCTACGATTTATCTTAGAAGCTAGCTTAAGGAAAGGCAAACCTACGTTTGTAGCATTTGTAGACTTAGAGAAAGCTTTTGACAATGTTGACTGGAATACTCTCTTTCAAATTCTGAAGGCGGCAGAGATAAAATACAGGGAGCGAAAGGCTACTTACTAATTTTACAGAAACCGGATGGCAGTTATAAGAGTCGAGGCTCATGAAAGGGAAGCAGTGGTTGGGAAGGGAGTGAGACAGGGTTGTAACCTATCCCCAGTGTTATTCAATCTGTATATTGAGCAAGCACTAAAGGAAACAAAAGAAAAATTCGGAGTATGTATTAAAATCCATGGAGAAGAAATAAAAACTTTGAGGTTCGCCGATGACATTGTAATTCTGTCAGAGACAGCAAAGGACCTAGAAGAGCAGTTGAACGAAATGGACAGTGTCCTGAAAGGAGGATATAAGACGAACATCAACAAAAGCAAAACGAGGATAATAGAATGTAGTCGAATTAGGTCGGGTGATGCTGCGGGAATTAGATTAGGAAATGAGACACTTAAAGTAGTAAAGGAGTTTTGCTATTTGGGGAACAAAATGATGGTCGAAGTAGAGAGGATATATAATTTAGACTGGCAATGGCAAGGAAAGCGTTTCTGAAGAAGAGGAATTTGTTAACATCGAGTATAGATTTAAGTATCAGGAAGTCGTTTCTGAAAGTATTTGAATGGAGTGTAGTCTTGTATGGAAGTGAATCATGGACGATAACTAGTTTGGACAAGAAGAGAACAGAAGCATTTGAAATGTGGTGCTACAGAAGAGTGCTGAAGATTAGATGGGTAGATCACATAACTAATGATGAGGTATTGAATAGGATTGGGGAGAAGAGAAGTTTGTGGCACAACCTGTCTAGAAGAAGGGATCGGTTGGTAGGACATGTTGTGAGGCAGCAAGGGATCACCAATTTAGTATTGGAGGGAAGCGTGGAGGGTAAAAATCGTAGAGGGAGACCAAGAGATGAATACACTAAACAGATTCAGAAGGACGTAGGTTGCAGTAGGTACTGGGAGATGAAGAAGCTTGCACAGGATGGGGTAACGTGGAGAGCTACATCAAACCAGTCTCAGGACTGAAGACCACAACAACAACAAGTTGATTGTTTATTGAGACTAGTATGCAAATTGGCTCCTGGACAGAGAACACTGTCAGATCGCGCGTTATTCACAAAGTGTATTGGAGTCAGACGTTCAGGCTCACCATTAATAAAACCGACGAACTGCGGTGGCGGATTCCTGGCTGAAAACGGAGCAAAAAAGTTCTATGAACACGTTTCCGGATATGCATCGCTGCCACGATAGGTGGTGCTGTTTGGTTGACGCAACATACTGTAAGCTATAGAATTGTCAGGTATTAATGTTGGGAAGAACCCGAGGTGATGTTTGTGTACGGCCAAGCACATGGAAACGGTCGATAGGCAGCACGGCTGTGCCAAAACAAGTACCCTCACAGATACCAATCACATCGCACAACATTTCAAGCCCTTTTTTGGCGTTTGTGTTAGTACACCGTATTGGTTCAAATGGCTCTGAGCACTATGGGACTCAACATCTTAGGTCATAAGTCCCCTAGAACTTAGCACTACTTTAACCTAACTAACCTAAGGACATCATAGACATCCATGCCCGAGGCAAGATTCGAACCTGCGACCGTAGCAGTCCCGCGGTTCCGGACTGAAGCGCCTAGAACCGCACGGCCACCGCGGCCGGCAGTACACCGTATTCGGGAGGACCGGGTTCTACAGCACATTGAAACGAACCAGAGTGCAATCTTCAGGCAAGTAGGCAGCAGATATGGTGTAAGCAAAAGTACGGTTACGCGTATCCCGCATGATAATTGCTACTACTCCTATCACATCCAACACCATGGAGGCAACGTTGAACATCTATTGTGACTTAAATGCTGTGCAGCTCTATACTGTGTTGCCGGACATCGTTGCACGCACGCCGTCCGTTTCCGGACACATGTTAACAGGACCTCTTTTCCGCTATTTCCACACAGCAATTCGTCCCTGCAGTTTGTCGGTTTTATTATTGTTCACCCTGTACTATAGTTCTGGACTACATACAAAACCGTGTTGTGACCACAGAGAGATTATGTTGGGCAAACCAGGAGAACGTTCAAAGCTAGATATAGAGACCATATTTATGTTAGTGGGTCAAAACCATCAGCATTGAGTGCTCATTTAAGAGATTAGAAGCCTTCTGCTAATGACATAACTAACAGAATCAGAGTTTTTTGCAAAGAATAAAAAGGTAGAGCACTGAACGTCTTTCATGGAACACAGATATGTACTCACATGGAAGAACAGACAAAGCAGTGCAGTAAGATCTATATACACTCCTGGAAATGGAAAAAAGAACACATTGACACTGGTGTGTCAGACCCACCATACTTGCTCCGGACACTGCGAGAGGGCTGTACAAGCAATGATCACACGCACGGCACAGCGGACACACCAGGAACCGCGGTGTTGGCCGTCGAATGGCGCTAGCTGCGCAGCATTTGTGCACCGCCGCCGTCAATGTCAGCCAGTTTGCCGTGGCATACGGAGCTCCATCGCAGTCTTTAACACTGCTAGCATGCCGCGACAGCGTGGACGTGAACCGTATGTGCAGTTGACGGACTTTGAGCGAGGGCGTATAGTGGGCATGCGGGAGGCCGGGTGGACGTACCGCCGAATTGCTCAACACGTGGGGCGTGAGGTCTCCACAGTACATCGATGTTGTCGCCAGTGGTCGGCGAAAGGTGCACGTGCCCGTCGACCTGGGACCGGACCGCAGCGACGCACGGATGCACGCCAAGACCGTAGGATCCTACGCAATGCAGTAGGGGACCGCACCGCCACTTCCCAGCAAATTAGGGACACTGTTGCTCCTGGGGTATCGGCGAGGACCTTTCGCAACCGTCTCCATGAAGCTGGGCTACGGTCCCGCACACCGTTAGGCCATCTTCCGCTCACGCCCCAACATCGTGCAGCCCGCCTCCAGTGGTGTCGCGACAGGCGTGAATGGAGGGACGAATGGAGACGTGTCGTCTTCAGCGATGAGAGTCGCTTCTGCCTTGGTGCCAATGATGGTCGTATGCGTGTTTGGCGCCGTGCAGGTGAGCGCCACAATCAGGACTGCATACGACCGAGGCACACAGGGCCAACACCCGGCATCATGGTGTGGGGAGCGATCTCCTACACTGGCCGTACACCACTGGTGATCGTCGAGGGGACACTGAATAGTGCACGGTACATCCAAACCGTCATCGAACCCATCGTTCTACCGTTCCTAGACCGGCAAGGGAACTTGCTGTTCCAACAGGACAATGCGCGTCCGCATGTATCCCGTGCCACCCAACGTGCTCTAGAAGGTGTAAGTCAACTACCCTGGCCAGCAAGATCTCCGGATCTGTCCCCCATTGAGCATGTTTGGGACTGGATGAAGCGTCGTCTCACGCGGTCTGCACGTCCAGCACGAACGCTGGTCCAACTGAGGCGCCAGGTGGAAATGGCATGGCAAGCCGTTCCACAGGACTACATCCAGCATCTCTACGATCGTCTCCATGGGAGAATAGCAGCCTGCATTGCTGCGAAAGGTGGATATACACTGTACTAGTGCCGACATTGTGCATGCTCTGTTGCCTGTGTCTATGTACCTGTGGTTCTGTCAGTGTGATCATGTGATGTATCTGACCCCAGGAATGTGTCAATAAAGTTTCCCCTTCCTGGGACAATGAATTCACGGTGTTCTTATTTCAATTTCCAGGAGTGTAGAAGAACTTGAACAACATGTTAACAAGATAAGTTCAGGTTGGAGTTTTGAGCGTATTCCTTCATGGAAATTTGACTAAAATCTTTCAGAAAATGTTGTTATACCCTTCAGTCATGGCCCCAGTTGACCACCCTGATACATAGTAGACACATGTTGTATTACATTACGTTGGAGACTGAAGTTTCGTGGAAAGTTCTCGCCGCAATGGTAAACGCCTTTGTTTTAACGATTGCCAGCACAAATAGCTATCATGTCAGCGACAGTCTTTCCCAGTTTCGCTATAATACAAAATGAGCTGCCCTTCCTTGAACCGGCCGGGGTGGCCTAGAGGTTCTCGGCGCTACAGTCTGGAACCGTGCGACCGCTACGGTCGCAGGTTCGAATCCTGCCTCGGGCATGGTTGTGTGTGATTCCTTAGGTTAGTTAGGTTTAAGTAGTTCTACGTTCTAGGGGACTGATGACCACACATGTTAAGTCCCATAGTGCTCTGAGATATTTTTTGAACCCTTCCTTGATGTTTTCAGATGTCCTCCGTGAGTTGTATTTTGTAGATCCCATACGGAGCAAAAGAGTTCGTACAAGCGAGTCTCGGCGGTCTCTTTCATTGATCTGTAGCATCTCCTGTGTGCTCTGTCAATAAAACACACAATCTTTGGTGCACATTCGTCGCAAGATTTTCTGTGTGATGGTTCCAGTTTAAATTATTATATCGTAATCCATACGAAATGGTCTACTTTTAAACGTCTATTATTTATTATGAACAGGAATTTAACGGATTCCTTTTATTACAAACTAATTTCGTTTGCTACCCTACATATTCATTATGTTGTTAATAAGTACTCAGTCAAATGATTTTCGAAAGTAAAGAAGTACTAGTCCTCTTGATCCAGGACCTTTGCACCGTCATGTGAGTTGGGTTTCGTATGATCGATGTTTTCGGAATCCATGATGGAGTAGGTCCCTTTATTCAGCCAGTTGTTGATAATATCTTTGATCTCAACGTCGCCCTTGCTGAAGGATCTTTCGAATTCGGTGTCAGTCTTATAAATTGCTTTTCTGCACTTATACGTCATTTCAAGGAAACACTGCGATGCTTTCCAATCTATTTCCACGCTTTGAGGTACATCCACGTTCGTCCGGTTGATTTCAAGAATGCTGTCGCCTCTGTAATTGAATCTGGGCTGAGCACAGAGGACTTTCCTAGGACTCGACCGATGCCGATTTTCATTTGCTTCCTGGCTGTCTTCCAGCGGCGACTGTGTAGTTTGAAGATATAAGTGTCGATTTTTGATACAGCGTGAAGCATTAGTTTCGTATCTCAGAGTCTAAACTTCGAGGTCTTATCTATCTGATTCTTTGTGGATCTTGCGTGTGGCGTATATTGCCTTACGTCTCTTGTTAACTTGAATAGTATGAGTTTCAAGGATGAAGAACTCTGATTTTGTGCTTCTTTCGATCTTCCTGATAGTGTCAGCCAAAGTCCCTCATTCATATAAATTTTCTGTGTTTTCTTCGTTTTTCAAAGAGTCACTTTACAATAAGATTCCATGTTCATACTGAATTTTAGTAAATACTTGACACTTTGATATCGACTCCCATTTATGAACCTGACGTCCTACAACTTCTTCTATGGTTTATGGAATTTTGCATAACATGCTAGACTGATTGTTGTTGTAACGGGTGGGTACCACTTGCAGGTTTTTATTTTGGAACATAAACCGTTACTTACGCAGATTACTTTCTATCATTTTGCAATTTCGACAGGACCTGCTTCACTTTCTTGTTCCTCTCGGGAGAATGAGTGTGCATCCGTAGTTTTGGTCTGTTCCTTACTTTCAGCTTTCACGTACTGAATCCTTCTCCCGTCCTAGTCGTCATTCTCTTCATAAATTTCTCCTTCTCTTCGTGGAAACGTAGCATGACTGTCAAGGTTGAACCTTTCCTTTTAATGTTGTGAATCCATCGTGCACAAACTGAAGATAATTTAACTCCTATGTGGCAATCTTAGCCGACCGCTGTGGCTGAGCGGTTCTAGGAGCTTCAGTCCGGAACCACGCTGCTGCTACTGTCGCAGGTTCGAATCCTGCTTCGGGCATGGATATGTGTGATGTCCTTAGGTTAGTTAGGTTCAAGTAGTTCTAAGTTTAGGGACTGATGACCTCAGATGTTAAGTCCCATAGTGCTTAGAGGCATTTTTTGACAGTATTAAACAGGGTTGTTGTTGAAATCTGAGGTAGATCTGTAAGGTGTTAATAAATTGTGAACTGACGTGTCTTGATCGCTATCTTGGCTGCTACCAGCCTACAATTTTCTGCACTACTCCTCAGAACACAATCACAATTAACCCCATCCCCAGACCCACGATACAATCGGCGATGTTTCTCGATGGCATTCACTGGTTCTGCATGCAGGACGCGAATGACAAACCTTACACCACAACTGGCGGAAGACGCAATAACACGGTACATTTCAGACGCTTCATTCTTACACGTTGAGAAACGCAACGGAGAACTGATCTCGTAAAGCGACCTTCAAAGTCTCCTTCTACAATTACGCAAGCGCCATGAAGCTACAAGAAATAATAGCCAGTGCTGCACCTCTGTTGTAAAAGCCATGATACGGTACTATTGGCAACAGCCCGGCTGTTACACGTGGAAGACGAAGTTGGATGTGTGAAATGTCGCTGACGGGCTGGTGCGTCTAATACACTCATACCTCACAGACAGGAGTTTCAATACTGACGTGCGGGGAAAACAATCAACACGACACGGTATACACGCGGGAGTACCCCAGGGAAGCATCCTAGGGCTCCTACTGTTTAACCTCTACATAAACGACCTCCCAACCACACAAAACACAACGGTGGCAATCTACGCGGATGACACAGCCATCCTCGCGCAAGATTGGAAGCCATCAAACATTACGTCACGCTTACAGACTGCACTCAGAGTGGCTGAGCCTTGGTTGGAGAAATGGCGTGTTAGAGTAAACGTCGACAAGTGCGAAGCCGTTCTGTTCACTAAAAGACCGAAGCAGCTGCGCAAACACCGCTACTGCAGACCAATAACTCTACATGCACCCCCAATACGTTTCCGTGAGAAAGTCAAATACCTCGGTGTCTGGCTGGACCGGAAATTACTCTGGGGGCACCACATGCAACACATGACCAACCGAGCTAGCGCGAGGCTCAAACAGCTCTACCCTATACTGAACGGAGCACACTGAACAGAAGGGTGTCGAGGTCCATGTACATGACACTTATTCGACCCCTGATGACGTACGCAGCTCCTGTCTGGGGATACGCTGCGCCTACACGCCTGCGTCGTCTGCAGCTCATACAAAAAAAGTAGTCAAAATCATAAGCAATGCTCCACGATACACACGCATCGCGGACCTTCACTGGGAATACCGACTTGAGACTCTCACGGAGGTAATCCACAAACTCACCACAAGACTATACAGAAACTCCAGACATTCGCAGAACCCGTTTATTCTGAATCTGGGGATCTACGACCACAACCATAGATGGAAACGTAGAAGACCAAAAGACATACTTGTAAGGACCTAACATCTACGGCCAAGCACACGCAAACACATCGGTACAGGTGAGCCCCTGTTAATCAGGCGCCATTATTGTATATCCAGCTGGAATACACTGTCGAATAACTGGCACCACGCAGGGAAGCCGTACCGTACACTGCATGCAGACAAGCTCCACACATCCCCCACACAGTGAGATGATCTATGGCCGACCTCCCACTACTATATAACGATCATGATTGTTCCAGGAATGTAGCGGATAACTGGGATACATCGCCATCGCTCCCACGGTAATGATGCATGATACCCATACTGACAAATCTAACCTTGCATGAACTATCGCAGCTAGTAAGCCACTACTGCTCATACTACCCATCCCACTGTCGCAGAGGTTTTTCTCCCACGGCACAAGCCTTGGCACTTTTTTCCCTCCGCTCTTCAAATCACTACCCTCTCTCGCGTTTCGTCCACTATCTATCACCTGATGGACCGTGTTAATGCGTAGTCTTACCCAGACGCACGGATAACATCACAGCCCAGCATCCTGTGATCCACTTACTAGATAACTAACGAGTTGACGAAGGTGACAGTAGAACTTTTGGTTTGGTCACCACGTTGGTGCGGGCGTGGAGGGGCCCCATCTCTACAAAAATGTGTGATATGTCAGACATACATCGCAGAATTCTGTTTGCTCTCCTTTTGTCATCTAAATTTGGTGTCCTCTCGCAGAAAATAAAGCACTGAAACTATATTCAACATTTCAGTTTTTGCCACAACACTGTTCAAAACACAATCATGAAACATTACACTCCCATTCCGCAAAAGTGACTGGTTCACAAGTCATGAACTTGAGTTCGAAAACTGTAATCACTATGATGTATTACTGAATAAATAACAATGATCGAAAAGAATCATTCTGAGGAGTGGACACACTTCTATTCATAATATCGTCGTTACCTTCAGTCTCAGGCTGGCGACCGCTAAAAAGAAAAAAAAAAAAGCTGGATCTGGTATTACATTTATCTGGAGATTTTGCTCTAAAACTCGGAGTACCTATTTTAACTAGAAATATAGTCAGTTTCATATTTTCAGTTGTTCATTGATAACCAGGTGCAGTCAGTTTGTTGTGAGATCCACCTTAAACGTGTTTCAACTAAAAAAATAAAGCTGAACAGCCTAATAAGTTTCCAATTACGATAGCAGTACGTTCAGTCTTCTTCCTAAGATATCCTTGTGTTCAAAATAAAGTAAAGGTTCTTCACTGAACCAAATTAAGAATTATCTATTCTTATGGCGCGTAAAATGAAAAGGGATTCAATAACTTTAGTCATATCAATGAGAATTTCAAAGGAACCGACCGCATGGCAACCCTCAACCACACCAGCCAGGAACCGCACTTAAGTTTCCGTCTCATACGTGTTGACCAGTCATCGGACAAGTTTGCAAGGTCATCTTCCTAAGCAGCTGTGTAAATCAGTTGTTATTGGTTTCCCGTCTTGCTCTTACTGAAATGTAGTTGAAAAGAATTAGACAGACGCATTTCGCTTTTATTTATAAAGCGTCTTCCGTGGTTATTCTGCAAATTGGATATATATGTTTGAACACTTTTGGTGGTTACAGATTAAAAACAGCGACTTGTTTATAAAGTTGGAGTGCAAGTTACTTACTGTGTTTCTTTACATATTCTCCAAACCACTGTTTGTTTTCTCCATGTTAGCAGTGGTTGACGTCGAAAGACTTCGTTTTACATAAAATTGCCAACAGAGACACAGACGTAGAAGCCATAAGGATAAACAAAAACAAAGAACACCTCCTCACCTTACGACAAAACTACCACAATCAAAAAGAGCTCATAATTTATCAGACCAGTCTGGCGAGCCACACACTCTTTAAACAGATTGACCATTTAACATAATATTAAATATACATATATAAGCAAAGGCTCCATTTATCGCTATCGTATCGTCTCAGGTTCTGTCCTATAATTATAATCCGGGTGCGACCCCCCACCGAAAAAAAATCTCGAAATCACTCTCTCCCCGCCCCCCCCCCCCCCCCCCCAAAAAAAAGTCTCTTCTCACATCCCTGGAACATAGAAAACAGAACACACACATCATACCCATTAACCCTCTACTCTCCCCATCTTCTAATCTCTCTCTCTCTCGCTCTCTCTCTCTCTCTCTGCTCTCGGTTCCCATTTCCCTCCCTCCCTCCCACTATTTCTCTCTCTCTCTCTCTCTCTCTCTCTCTCTCACACACACACACACACACACACACACACAAATGAATAAAAAAAATAGTTTCACGGGTTGGCAACGCTCACAGCCTACACGAAAACTAAAAAGCAGACATAAACACATTTGACAAAGATGAAGAGTAAATCGCCCAAATGCAGCTGAAGAAATGCTGCAGAAAGGCAGAAACTGCTAAATGTATATGTAAAACGAAGTCTTTCGACGTCAACCGCTAGTAGCGCTGATTTGGAGAATATGTAAAGAAACACCGTAAGTAACTTGCACTCCAACTTTATAAACTAAAACTCTGTTTTTAATCTAAAACTACGTCCGCTCCCGGTAGCTGGTGCCAGCACGGTAGCTCAGCGTGCTCGGTCAGAGGGTTAGCTACCCTCAGTAATAAAAAGAACTGAGTTAACGGAGCAACAAAGAACCTGAAAGGGTGTCATCGGACGTCCGCCCCGAACAGATTCAACGAACTATGTAGAACAAAATAAGATTAGAACAAAATAAGATAGAAAAAAGTGGTCAGCGTGACAGAATGTCAAAACTAAGGGCCCGGGTTCGATTCCCGGCTGGGTCGGAGATTCTTTCCGCTCAGGGACTGGGTGTTGTGTTGTCCTAATCATCATCATTCCATCCCCATCGACGCGCAAGTCGCCGAAGTGGCGTCGAAAGGTCTACCCGACGGGAGGCCCTAGTCACACGACATTTATTTATTTATCTAAAACTACCAATAACTTACAAACATATGCATCCAATTTGCTGAATAACCATGAAAGGTGCTTTATAAATAAGAGCTAAACGTGTCTGGCGTAATTATCTTTAATTAAATTGCAGTAAGCGCAAGACGGAAAATCTGTAGTACCTGGCTACCACATAAGGTCATTCTGCGAACAAGCAACCAGAAGCCGATATGCTATCTCCAAGTTAGTAGCCACGTCGTTACACGTGACCAAACGATGCAATACAGCCGGCTGCGGTGGTCTAGCGGTTCTAGGCGCGCAGTTCGGAACCGCGCGACTGCTACGGTCGCAGGTTCGAATCCTGCCTCGGGCATGGATGTGTGTGATGTCCTTAGGTTAGTTAGGTTTAAGTAGTTCTACGTTCTAGGGGACTGATGACCACAGTAGTTAAGTCCCATAGTGCTCAGAGCCATTTGATGCAATACATTACGCAACAGTTTGGGTTACTTGGCGCAACATTACGGCTCACCCTGAGCGAAGTTCCTGTAGACGTTATACCAGTTGAGAGTTAATTTATGAACAACGCCCGTAGAATCTTTCCGTATAATCGGTGCCCCACTGTAAATAAACGGTTCACCCTCTGTAGCGACTCCGCGCCACTGGTACGCCCGCCGGGCGAGCTCCTCAGTAGCTGTGCAGTGGGCACCGCAGACGCGAGCGAACGTCGACAACGAGCGGGCGAAGGCGCTGCGAGGGCGGCTGGCGGCGGCTGGCGCTAGGGAGACGCTGCGCGGCGCGGCGCGGCGCAAAAGCAGACCACCGGATTAGGGATAAATATTCATGAGGACAGGCAGCAGCAGCGGCGGCGCGCGCTCGCGCGTCTTGCAATTGGCTGGCAGCGCCCGCGCGGCGCCAGATGGCCCCGCTCCGCTCCACACTGTGTCTGCGTCTGGGGCGGCGGCGGCGGCGGGATGCTGCGAGGGGTGTGCGTGTATTAGCGGCTGCGTGTCTGCCGCCGCTGCTGCTCAAATTATCCTAATGGCTCACTTCTACGCACTGCGAGTACTGCCAATTTTGTCTCATTGATGTTGCTGCACTACTGGTTGCGAGAAACACAAAACCGCGGAAAAGCGAGTAAATACCGTTTATTTCTTGCAAAGGAGAAAACAGCAATCAACCAGCGGCTGAAGTAAAGTTTCCTTCCTTCAGGGTAATACATAACTCTCTTAGAAAATAGGAGGAGATTGAGGCAATAATGACAAAGTACTCTCATTGATGTGATTTGACATCTAGCAGGATACTAAAGCATGTTGTGATAATATTCTGATGCTAATGGCTCTGAGCACTATGGGACTTAACTTCTGATGTCATCAGTCGCCTAGAACTTAGAGCTACTTAAACATAACTAACCTAAAGACATCACGCACACACATGCCCGAGGCAGGATTCGAACCTGCGATCGTAGCGGTCTCACGGTTCCAGACTGTAACGCCTAGAAACGCTCGGCCACTCCGGCCGGCGATAATATTCTGACAGCCCACTATTTTATTATCACAAGTATTTAGTTTCCCACACTACTCCTTTGTGTTTGTCTAGTAATATCGTATTGTCGTTGTGAAAGAGAAAATTTGTACTACCACTTGGGCTTTATTCATACTGGATGGTTATAATTACACTTCTCCTATTTAACACGTTACAGCACGGAAAATAATTACCTTACGAGCACCAGACTTGGTAGTATTAATGTTCAGAGTAAAGGGTGCATAATTTCCATGACTCACAGCGCCACTGTCCAGTTCCACCTATGGCCATCAGGTGCTGTGATCAGTCATAGGAAATCATAGTCTCACACATCACTGCGCGATAACAACGCTGAAGTCACTGATGACAGTGCCACCAATGCAGAGTTATCAAACACGATTTTCAGAAACCCCTTCACCAAAGAGGACGAGGTAAATAATCCTGGATTCCAATCAACAACAACTGCAAAGGTAAGAAACATAGTAGTAGATATCCTCGGTGTAGCAAAGCAGCTTAAATCACATAATAAAGGCAAGGTCTCTGGTCCAGATTTATACCAGACAGGCTCCTTTCAGAGTAGACTGATACAATAGCTCCATATTTAGCAATTATATACAACCACTCGCTCACAGAAAGTTCCGTACCTAAGGACTGGAAAATTTCTCGAGTCATTCCAATGCCCAAAAATTGAAATAGGAGTAATTCGCTGAATTACGGGCCCGTATCACTAACGTCGATCTGCAGTAGGGTTTCGGAACATAAAATGTGGCCGATCATTATGAATTACCTCGAAGAAAATAGATAATGTTGACACATAGTCAGCACGGATTCAGAAAACATCGTTCTTGTGAAACACAACTAGCTCTTTATACTCACGAAGTAATACTCGTGAAGTAATTGATTCCATATTTTTAGATTCAGAAGGCTTTCGACATGGTTCCTCAGAAGCATCATCTAACCAAACTGCATGCCTATGGAACATCGCCTCAGTTGTGCAACTGGATTCGTGATTTCTTGGCAGAAAGGTCACAGTTCGCAGTAGTAGGCGGAAAGTCATCGAGTAAAACAGAAGTAACATCCGGCATTTCCGAAAGAAGTATTATAGACCATCTATTGCTCCTGATCTATATTAACGACATAGGAGACAATCTGAGAAGCCCTATTGGCTTGTTTGCAGATGATGCTGCCATTTACCGTCTTGTAAAGTCATCAGATGACCAAAACGAATTGAAAAATTATTTAGATACGATATCTCTGTGGTGCGAAAAGTGACAGTTGGATATTCAAATGAGTGCTAAAAGAAATCCACCAGAATTCGATTACGTGATAAATCACACAAATCTGAAGGCTGTAAATTGAATTAAATACTTAGGGATTACAATTACTAACAACCTAAATTGGAACGGTCACATAGACAATGTTGTGGGTGGAGCAAATCAAAGACCGCGATTCATTGGCAGAACACTTACAAGGTGCAACAGATCTAGTAAAGAGCTGCTTACATTACACTTGTGCACCATATTCTGGAGTATTACGGTGCGGAGAGGGATCCACATCGGATGGGACTGACGGATGACATCGAAAAAGTTCAAAGAAGGGCGGCTTGTTTTGCATTATCGCGAAATAGAGGAAGGCGTTTTTCTTTACGACGGGATCTTCTCATGAAATTTCAGTCACCAGTTTTGTCCTCCGATGGCGAAAACATTCTGTTGACACTCAACCACATAGAGAGAAATGATCATGACGGTAAAACGAGAGAAATCAGGACTCGCACAGAAAAATTTAGGTGGTCGTTTTTCTCTTGCGCCGTTCTAGAGTGGAATGGTAGAGAGACAGCTTGAAGGTGGTTCATTGAACCCACTGTCAGGCACTTAATTGTGAATAGCAGAGTAATCACGTAGACGTAGATGTAGATGAAGTAGCAATGCACTTGTTGATGTGTCAACATGAGCTTGAGAAAAGGAAGGGGGCATTATTGGTGAACTCGATGTTATCAAAACAACAACAATACAGCAGCTGCACTTCGAGAATATCGCCGGCTGAAAGAATTACAGAGGGATCCGTTTTCTCCACATCCTGTGCGGAGCATGATGAAGAAGTTCGACTCGAGAACTGGGCGTAGCTGAGGGAGGACGTCGACGACCGGTTGCATCACAAGTGGTTGTTGAAATTGCTGTTGCTATGGCATACAAAGCTGCGCGCAATTCTCGATCGTCAGAAAGTGCGCGTGCTGTGTGACGAGAACTGGACTCCCGTTGGTCCACTGTACGGATGGCGCTTCGAACCATTCTCAAATGGCATCCGCACAAGATGCATGTCGTACAGCAGCTTGCACCACAGGACTCACAACGACTTCGCTCTCCAGTTTATCGCAAAGATTGAAGTTGACAAGGGCTGGTCCTAGACCATCCTATGGACAGACGAAGCTCCTTTTCCTCTGATGGGTAGGGTGAACACACAGAGCTGCCGAGAGTGGGGACCTTCACCTCCAGTCACTGTGCATGAAGTTTGTCTGTATGGTGAACGTATCACCGTAATGTGTGGCTTCGCGGCTACGTTCATCATTGGCCCATTCTTTGTTGAACAGTTTAGCGCTCAAGGACCAAAAACGTGCAGTGTGACTGCCCAGCGTTACTGAAATATGCTTCGCCATCATGTCGTACCCGCCCTACGGGAGAGGGACACGTTGAACACAACAGTTTTCATGCAAGATCTGGTCCCACGGAACGTCTCTCGTGAAGTTCACCTGCTTCTCCGAAACACTTTTGGAAATGACAGAATTGCCAGCCGATCATTTCCAAATGCTTGCTCGACACTATCATCTGATATAACTCTCTGTGATTTCTGTTTGTGCAGCTATCTGAAGGAAATGGTTCACTAGGGGAACATTCACAAATGTTCTGATCTGAAGCGCAGCATATCAAGAAAGGTAGCCAGCGTACCTACGGACATGCTTCCTTCTGCTATGCAGAATGCAATCCTGGCGTTCACACTCTTCTGGACACCGATGGGCGCCATATTGAGCCCCTTTTGTAGCAGAAATGGTAGCGGTGTGTAATGATATGATGTACAATAGCAGCACATTAAATGTTTTCCACTTGAATTGATTCCGCATTATTTCTCTTCCCCACGTACTTGACATTATTGTTACCAAGTTTGGTACTCGTACAGTAATTAGTTTTTGTGTTATAAGGTGTTAAATAGGGAAAGTTTAGTTATAAAGACCCGGTATTTTACGTTTCAACTATTCACTTAAGTATTTTATAGATTGTGAGTTTGAAAGAAGGAATTTATGTTACCACTCAGATTTTATTAACATGTTGCTTTTAATTGCCCACTTTTAGTATTTTTGTAATTAGGACTCAACTATTTTTGCGTAATTTTTATGTAGTTTAGCTCATGTACAGCCGTCCGACACCATTCTTCCCCTCTGTAGCGTCGGTTTAGTTCCCGTCACCTCTGACACAACCTGTAAACGTCTTTCCATGGGCATAGTACTGCTTTGCTTGCCGCCGCTCAACCACCTTCCTGCCGGTGGCGTGGTAAGGCTCTTCTCGTTATCTGGGTTCAGACTTTGATATTATCTAAATGCTTTATTAGTTTACAGCCTAGATCTGACGGGTTAATTTTCATCCTGATTTTATTCTGCTAGCCCCTTCGTTTTAAATAAGGACTACCGCTTTTAGCGCACTACTCGTATATGATTTTCATTTCAAGTAAGACGTCTTTTTTTAGTATAACAAAATCATCCAGATCTTTCTACCTGTAGTTTAGTTTTACTTTAGTATATTGTAGCTGGCGCAATTTCTTCATGCATTGCTGTCGCTGCTGATTATGTTGTAATCTTACTGGTGGAATTCCTTTCATATTTTGTTGGTTCTTTCGTTTCTCGTCTCACGTTGCCATTGCGCAAATTCTAAGCATTTTCTTTGTAATTCAGATTTTTTAATGGGCCAGTGAACTGTGTGCGTTGCATGGTGTTCCTAACTAATTTCAATTTTCAGTTTCTTGGGGCAGTGCACAGTTTGATTTTGGCAGTGGTTTTTGAGTAACTGATTTAAAGCCATTTGGTTTTGTTTTCTACATCTACATCTACATACATACTACGCAGTCCACTATAAGGTGCGTAGCGGAGGGTACCTCGTATCACAACTAGCATCTTCTCTCCCTGTTCCACCCCCAAACAGAACGAGGGAAAAATGACTTCCTATATGCCTCTGTACGAGCCCTAATCTCTCTTATCTTTGTGGTCTTTCCGCGAAATGTAAGTTGGCGGCAGTAAAACTGTTCTGCAGTCAGCCTCAAATGCTGGTTCTCTAAATTTCCTCAGTAGCGATTCACGAAAAGAACGCCTCCTTTCCTCTAGAGACTCCCACCCGAGTTCCTGAAGCATTTCCGTAACACTAGCGTGATGCTGAAACCTACCAGTAACAAATCTAGCAGCCCGCCTCTGAATTGCTTCTGTGGCCTCCGACCTGATAGGGATCCAAAACGCTCGAGCAGTACTCAAGAATAGGTCGTATTAGTGTTTTATAAGCAGTCTCCTTTACAGACGAACCACACCATCCCAAAATTCTACCAATGAACCAAAGACGACCATCCGCCTTCCCCACAACTGCCATTACATACTCGTCCCACTTCATATCGGTCTGTTCCGCCCAAATATTTTATCGACGTGACTGTGCCAAGTGCTGCACTACTAATGGAGTATTCAGACAGTACAGGATTGTTTTTTCCTATTCATCTGCATTAATTTACATTTATCTGTATTTAGAGTTAGCTGCCATTCTTTACACCAATCACAAATCGTGTCCAAGTCATCTTGTATCCTCCTACAGTCACTCAACGATGACACCTTCCCGTACACCACAGCATCATCAGCAAATAGCCGCACATTGCTATCCACCGTATCCAAAAGATCATTTATATAGATAGAAAACAGCAGCGGACCTACCACACTTCCCTGGGGCACTCCAGATGATACCCTCACCTCCGATGAACACTCACCATCGAGGACAACGTACTGGGTTCTATTACTTAAGAAGTCTTCGAGCCAATCACATACTTGGGAACCAATCCCATATGCTCGTACCTTAGTTAGGAGTCTGCAATAGAGCAGCGAGTCAAACACTTTCCGGAAGTCAATGAATATGGCATCCGTCTGATGCCCTTCATCCATGGTTCGCAAGATATCATGTGAAAAAATGGCGAGTTGCGTTTCGCAGGAGCAATGCTTTCTAAATCCGTGCTGATGCATGGACAGCAACTTCTCTGTCTCAAGGAAATTCATTGTATTCGAACTGAGAATATGTTCGAGAATCCTGAAACAAACCGATGTTAAGGATATTGGTCTGTAATTTTGAGGATCCGTCCTTCTACCCTTCTTATATACAGGCGTCACCTGCGCCTCATTCCTGTCGCTCGAGACTGTACGTTGGGCAAGAGATTCGCAATAAATGCAAGCTAAGTAAGTAAGGAGCCAACCGAATAGGAATACCATCAGGACCTGGCGATTTATTTATTTTCAACCGATTCAGCTACTTCACAACCGCCGGGATGTCTATGAAAATATCCTCCATACGGGAATCTGTACGAGACTCAAACGGCGGTGTGTTTGTACGATCCTCCTGCGTGAAATATTTCTCAAATGCTAAATTTAAAATTTCAGCTTTCGTTTTTCTGTCTTCCGTTGCCAGGCCAGATTGATCAGTGAGTGACTGGATGGAAGCCTTCGATCCGCTTACCGATTTTACGTAAGACCAGAATTTCCTTGGGTTTTCAGCAAGATCTTTTGCTAAGGTATGACGGTGGTAATGGATGAATGGTTCGTGCATCGCTCTTTTTACAGCAGCACGAATCTCTACTAACTTTTGCCTGTCCTCATTCTCCCGATCTTTCTTGTACCGTGAGTGCAACTGCCTTTGCTTCCTGAGCATTCTCCGAATTGCGCTGTTAAGCCACGGTGGATCTTTACCGTCCGTAACCCACTTTCTCAGCACATACTTGTCCAGTGCGTGATTTACAATGTGTTTAAAATTTGCCCATAATTCTTCCACGTCCATCGTATCGGAAGTAAATGAAGTCGATTCATTTACTAAGTGGAATGCTAACAACTGCTTATCTGCTCTTTCTAGTAAGAATACTCTCCAATCCTTCTTGACCGACTTTTTAACTTTCGTAACCATAGTCGTAATGACAACATCATGATTACTAATCCCTGACTCAACACTGACACCGTCGATGAGGTCTGGACTGTTCGTGGTTACCAGATCTAAAATATTTCCATTACGCGTTGGCTGTCGATTTAGCTGCTCAAGACAGTTTTCAGATAATGTGTACCACCTGTAATGAATCCATAGACATCCCAGTCTATGTAGGTTGAAGTCACCTCCGACTAATATAGCATGATCCGGGTACTTCTGCGATACAGAATGTAGACTCCCTTTGAATGATTCTAGAACTGTTACGGTGGAACCTGGTGGACGGTAATAACTCCCCACAATTAACTTTATTTCCCCTAGCCCTGTTAAACGTGTCCAGATAACTTCACAATCACACTCTACTTCGACCTCAGTACAGTTATTTTTGTCAACTGCAATGAAGACACCACCTCCTACGGTGTCTAATCTGTCTCTCCGATACACGCTCCAACCCTCACTAAATATTTCAGAACTTCCTATCTCAGGGTTCAGCCAGGTCTCAGTCCCGAGAATAATTTGCGCGCCACGCGCTTCCTGGAGGGCAGTAAATTCAGGAACTTTGTTCCGAAAACTCTGAAAATTTACTGCTAATATCTTGATAGTTGAAGTGTCTTTATACTGAGTGCGTCCTGGTTTCCCTGCCTGCACGTCGACTGGTGAGTGTTCATCAGGACACCTGGCACTACTGTCTAGCCTAAAAAGCCCCCATGTGCACGCCACAATTACTCTGCTACCCGAGTAGCCGCTTCCTTTGTGTAGTGCGCAAATGTAGGCACTGAGACACTCTGTTCTCCATAGTAATTCCAGTTCAAACTTTTATAACAGAGGACGGTACATTCAGTTTTGAGTAAAAGCAATAAAAGACTTTAATGCTCATGAACGAACGAACGGTCAAGTCAGAGTAAATAACTTTCACAGATTATGACGTATAGTATCGTTTTTGAGTTAATTCTTCTGATCCAAGAACTACGTTTCTGCCTCAGAAACGGGCCGTTACAGCAGTATGTGGTGTAAGCTCGTGAATATCTTGTCGACCCCTGTTCAGTAGCCTCTCAATACATATTTTCTTTAATGCCGTTCGTTATTAACAATATGCGGCTTTTCGCGGATGATGCTGTAGTATACAGAGAAGTTGCAGCATTAGAAAATTGTAGCGAAATGCAGGAAGATCTGCAGCGGATAGGCACTTGGTGCAGGAAGTGGCAACTGACCCTTAACATAGACAAATGTAATGTATTGCGAGTACATAGAAAGAAGGATCCTTTATTGTATGATTATATGGTAGCGGAACAAACACTGGTAGCAGTTACTTCTGTAAAATATCTGGGAGTATGCGTGCGGAACGATTTGAAGTGGAATGATCATATAAAATTAATTGTTGGTAAGGCGGGTACCAGGTTGAGATTCATTGGGAGAGTGCTTAGAAAATATAGTCCATCAACAAAGGAGGTGGCTTACAAAACACTCGTTCGACCTTTACTTGAGTATTGCTCCTCAGTGTGGGATCCGTACCAGATCGGTCTGACGGAGGAGATAGAGAAGATCCAAAGAAGAGCGGCGCGTTTCGTCACAGGGTTATTTGGTAACCGTGATAGCGTTACGGAGATGTTTAATAAACTCAAGTGGCAGACTCTGCACGACAGGCGCTCTGCATCGCGGTGTAGCTTGCTCGCCAGGTTTCGAGAGGGTGAATTTCTGGATGAGGTATCGAACATATTGCTTCCCCCTACTTATACCTCCCGAGGAGATCACGAATGTTCAAATTAGAGAGATTAGAGCGCGCACGGAGGCTTTCAGACAGTCGTTCTTCCCGCGAACCATACGCGACTGGAACAGGAAAGGGAGGTAATGACAGTGGCACGTAAAGTGCCCTCCGCCACACACCGTTGGGTGGCTTGCGGAGTATAAATGTAGATGTAGATGTATCATCTTATAACCAAGAGTTACCAGTTTTCTCTCAGCTAATACTAGGCTGAAATCCAGTTTGAATTTGGAGTGCACATCACTGACTCTTGTGCAGAAAGGCGTGCAGCATTCTGCTGTATGTATTTTAAGTAAGCTGCAACAAGAATTCAAAATTCTTAGAAGTGATCCGCGCACTTTCAGGTCTAAATTGAAGAGTTCCCTCATGGATCACTCATTCTCTTCTGTCGACGAACTCCTGGAAAAATTTTAAAAATGAATCTAATTCCTGTGTTACGTTGTTCATTATATTTATTTAAATTTATGGCTTGTCGTCTGCATAGGACTCATATACATTCATTTTATTTGTCATTGCTCTTCTGTTATATTTCATCTACTGATTCGTTCCCTGACCGTGGAAACTTGCTCCTCAATTTGGTCCTACGGAACATTACACATAAAATATAAACACAAAGAAACCTAATCATACAGAAAAATGATCACGACACCTTCCTGGCTAAAATAACCCGAAGGTAAAATAGTCGTCCATTGAGATCTCCAACCGAGGACCACTCAAGAAGACATCAGTAGCACTTTACGGCTCGAAGTGTGGAATATGGCATCCCTTAATTGGGAACGTAGGTTAGATAATATAAAAGGGAAATGGAAGAGTTCAAGTTAGATGTAGTGTGGATTAGTGACGTTCGGCAGGAGGAGCAAGAGGACTTCTACACGATTGAGCACAGAGTTTAAAAACAAAATCAGATTAATGTGTAGGTTTAATAATGAAAAAGAAAATAGAAATGCTCCTAAGCTACTACCAACAGCATAATGAAAACATTGTCATAGCCAAGATATATCAACACCTGCCAGTGTAGTATAAGTTTAAATGTCGGCTAGCTCCGTATATGATGATTACATTGAAAAAAAGTATGTGAGGAGATAAAATAAGTTATTCAGTTAGTGACGGGAGACTGTAGGAAAAGGAACAGAAGGAAAAAAGGTCCAAACCCTGTGTTGGTCAGTACATTGACCAACAAATAAAGTAAACCAAAGAAAAATTTGGAAAGGGAATTAATGTTGAGGGAGAGGAGATAAAATATTCGAGACTTGTCAGAGTCAATGTGATATAGTCAGCGTTGGTAAATGAATTGGAAGAGCGGTTGAAAGGTATGGATGTCTTTAAAAGGACTATAGAACATGAACATGAACAAAAGCGAATCGAAGATATGAGAATACAGCCTAATTAAACGAGGTGATGCTGGTGGAATTAATTAGGAAACGATACACTAAAAATAGTAGACTGGTAATGGCAAGGATACACTACAAATACTAAAAATAGTAGGTGAGATTTGCTATTTCGGCTATAAAACAACTAATGGAGGCCAAAGTATAGGGGAGACAAGATGTAGACTGGTAAAGGCAAGGAATGTGTTCCTGCAGAAGAGAAATTTGTTAACATTGAAAACAGATTTAACTGTGAGAACGTCTTTTCTGAAGGTATTTGTCTAGAATGTATTCTTATACGAAAGTGAAACATGAACGATAAATAGTTGAGACAAGAAGAGAATAGAAGCTTTTGAAATGCGGTGCTGCAGAAGAATGCTGAAGATAATGTAGGTATATCAACTAAGCAATGTGGAGGAACGAATAGAATTGGAAGAAACGAAATTAGTGGTGTAACCCGATTAAAAGGAACGATTGTTTGATACGACGTATTCTGATACATAAGGGGTCAGCAGTTCTAGTACTGGAGGAAAGCATGGGGCATAGAGGGATACCAAGAGATGAATGCTGTAAATAGATTCAAAAGGATGTAGCTTACTCTTTGGAGATGATGAGGCTTTAAAGTAGCATAGAGATTTACATCAAACCAGTGTTCAAACAGAAGACCACAAGAACAACATTCATAGAAATAGTGCCGTTACCGGTTTCGAACCAAAAGGTTCATCTTCAGACGGCTGTTCGCATTTACCAGTAGACGCACATTCGTTGATGTTCACATTAGCTTTCGGCTCTTTATTCCCCCTTGTGGTAAAACAAATTCGTGAGGTTCCTCTTTTTTTGAACAGCATTTTTTATCTAACTTTCAAGTTCTTTTGGAACGCTGCAGATAGCAGAAGTAATTCTCTCTCTGAAGCAGCACTGCAACATACAACAGCGTCTAGTGAGAAGCTGTTTCCCACTCAAGGATGTACTGTACGGCCTGTAGTGGGCCGGTAGAGTGAGGAAATGTAACCGAGCTCTGAGTGTACGCTGGGAAACAACCAACACTGGGGCATGAAATCTAAATTTTTTCTTTAACAAACACTAGTTATTAGACTCGACCTTTGGCAGATCAAACGTTAGGAGGAGCCTAGTTGTTACTGAGGTATTAGTACTACAACACCAATGTGCCTAAACCCGTTAAATCTGAAAACAAATGAAAATATTTCGGCTACCAATCACATACGAATAGCTACGAAGCTGTATGAGGTACGCATGAGATTTCTACTGTACGCAAATCTAGTCAATCGGTTAAATGTTGTAATACGGATTTTTAGTAACTTTCTTCATGAATTGTTGTTGTAAGCCGTTTTACAGTGTTCATTAATAAGTGCACCTGAATGGCATTCTGGCTTTTGTTTCAAATAGATTACGTACCCGCACTCGCAAATTATAGCTACACAGGTCGTCTGCTTCAGTCTCCAAATGAATCCAATGTGCCCCTAACTACTTTAAGGGACAATTTCAACAATAGTTCTACAGAGATCAATTAGAAGTGGATACAATTGGACGTGGATGCATGCGTGTAACCATATCCTGTGACGCGCACACGAAGTGTACGCTCACCACATGCTCCACACCGGTTCAAAGGGTAGTGCTGGCTCTGTCAGTGTGAGTGGAGCAATACAAAGGGGAGGATGGTCCTCTCAGTGGAGCAGAGTGTGTTCGTTGTGGAAACGATGTGGTCAGTTGACATTATGTTCGCGTGGTTCTCGAACGATATTTGGACGGCGTAACTCGCTGTCTTCTTCAGCCGTTTTTTTCCAGTCCAGTATTTATGCCTGTAAGCGGTTGGAAGCTCCCTAGTCGGTCCGCGCCGCATCGGGTGTTCCTCCTCAGTCCGCGCCCGCCAGACGCGGCTCCCATGGTCCTCTCTGGTCGCTGGTGTTCCGACTGCTGTCCGTGCCCGGCTCGGCCGCTCTCTGGGGTCGCGGTCATCATCCGTAGTGTCTGGTGCTTTGTATCCTGGCTGTTTCCTTGGTCTCCACTTCTGTCTCTTGTCGGGCGCTCCGTAATCGGTCCGCGCCGCGTCGAGTGTTCCGTTTCCGGTCTGCGCTCGCCAGGCGCTGCTCCAATGGTTCCCTCTGATCGCTGTTGTTCCGTTCGTCGTCCACGCCAGGCTTGGGCGTCCTCAGGGGTCATGGTCGTCATCTTAGGAGTGTGAGGACAAATCTGTAGTGTTTGGTGCTCTGTATCATGGCTGTTTTCTCGGTCCCCACGCCTGTTCATTGTGAAATTTCGATGTGTTTTGCGTTGAGTTTTCAGAAGTTCGGATCGCAGGCAGTGCTGAGCTGGTATCCAGTGTCACGGTTGATCAGATTCTCCGTGATCTTGATCTTGATGGACTCTCTTACGACACTGCCGCAATATCTATGGGGTCTGAGTGACAGTCTTGGCGTCATAGTGGTTCATCGAGTGATCGAGCTCTAGACAGTGCTCTGCTATGGCTGATTTGGTTGCCTGTCTAAGTCTGGTGTGCCTCTGACGTTCTTTACACCTGATGTCCACAATCCTGATGGTCTGGCCGATGTATCACATCGTATACTCGCATGGTACGTTGTAAATGGCTGGCTTCCGTAACTCCAGGTTTCCCAGCATTGTCCCAATCTTAGTGGGTGGCAAAATAGGCTCTTGATATCATGTTTCACGAGAATTCTGCTTCTGTATCCTGTGGTTGACTGTCAGGTTGAAGTGCCTTCTGGATGTCTCCAGATGAGAATCCATTCTTGCTGAACACCGACTGTAAGTGTTCTATTTCCATCACCAAACTGTCGGGGTCTGAAACAGCACATGCTCTGTGGACAAGAGTTTTGAGCACTCTGTTCTTTTGTGCTGGATGGTGGCAGCTCTTAGCTTGCAGGTATAAGTCAGTGTGCGCCAGTTTGTGGTAAACACTGTACCCAAATGCGCCATCAGCCTTCTTCTTGACTAATACATCCAGGAATTGGAGTAGTCCATCCTTCTCCAGTTCCATTGCGAATGTTATATTCAGGTAACGTGAATTGAGATGTTCCAGAAAATCATCTAGCTTCTCCCTGCCATGGGGCCAAATGACAAAGGTATCATCCACATATCAAAAAAAAAAAAAAAAAAAAAAAGCACTTGGCTTGATATGTGGTCGAAGTAAGGACCTCCTCTTCAAATCTTTCCATGAATAGGTTGGCAACCACTGGTGACAGAGAGCTGCCCATTGGCACCCCTTCCGTTTACTCATAAAATTGACACCCATATAGGAAATACGTCGAGGTTAGTACATACCTGAATAAGTCGAGGACAGCTCCATCGAACCTCTCCCCAATAAGATCGAGTGAGTCATTCGGTGGTACTCCAATGAAAAGAGACACCACATCGAAACTGACTATTATGTTGGAGTCCACAATGTGTGGTTGCCTCAGCCATTGTAGGAAGTCCTATGAGTTCCAAATATGGTGCACACATTTGCTCACATGTGGTGCCAGCATTTTCTTTAGGTATTTTGCAATAGGATAGGTGGCAGCGCCGATATTGCTTACAAGAGGGACCCCATTCTTGTGAAATTTGAGGAGTCCATACAGTCCTACTGGCGCTTTGGAGCGCAGCTGTTTGTTGACTTTTTCAGGCAGGCCCTTCTCCTTCAGCTGGGACGGTCTTTTTGTCCACTTTATCCATAGGGTCTCTTTCTATTGGTTTGTATGCAGGATCCTCCAGAAATTGTTGCACTTTTCTGTCATACTCTGTCTTCTCTAGGATGACTGTGGAGTTCTCCTTGTCTGCTGGCATCACCACAATGCTGTCATCCTCCCGGAGTTGCCTGAGTACTACCCATTCATCGTTTGAGATGCTGGATTGGGGTGGCTTGGTCTCGGTGAGCGCCTTGTACGTCTCTCTCTTCAGCCATACTGGATGGCAGCTTGTTGGTCGCTTGCTCGACTGCACTGATGAAAACTGCGACAGTCGCGGTCCTGGGTATTACTACAAAGTTGAAGCCCATGCAGAGTACTTTTAAGGTGGTCTCGTCGAGCTGCTTGTCACTCACGTTGACTTCTGTACGCTTGTCCCCATTCTGTTGCTCCTTGTTGTTGAGGCGCTCAAACTTAGTTGGTTGGCATGCCGTTGACTTCTTCCTGATGCATTCTGCTAGAGACAAGGAAGCGCCATCAACCTGGTCTCAGTCTTGATTGGTCAGGGACGCTTCTATGGAAAGTTAGAGACACAGCAACTCTCTGGACGTCACATCTAGTCGATGGCGCATATCACGCACTCTCTCCATTGCCAGCAGGAGGTTACCTGGGTGTTTGATCTTCTTCGCCGTTCTGGAATTGAGATGGTACTTGATCCTGGTGAACACTGCAACAAACCTCCCTCTCGGCATGTCAGCAGGATACTGAGAGAACCTGAAAGCCTGAAGAATTACATCAGAGGCCGGGAAATCCTGAGAGGTTTAATGGTGTCAAAGTGCTAACAAAGATTGCCACGCTACAATTAGTCAGAGAATGGCATCATTCCGAATGGTGCCCGCATGTCAGAAGATATGGGTGCAGTTCACCAAAATATTCTTTAGAGTCCTACCAAACCAATCCGACGTCTGTCGCAAGAGGCCGGCATGTCCCGTAGACCATGCTTACAGTCACACCTTCTGGGAAGTTGAGAATCCACATAATTTCCACGAAACACTATTGTGTGATCAGATGGTTGGCTGCAGTGTTCAGTGTCTGTACACCACATTTTTTGTCCCATTTTCTTTCATCAGACGTGACCTTGGCGGGCAACATTTCCAACACTTTGAAACCATTTGTGTCAGCATTAACGGAAGAAGAAAAGACCTACAGTTACTTCCAGCAGGTTGGAGTAATTACCCTTGCAGCCATCAGAAGCTTGGAGCACACTTGCACAATCTTCACGCCCGACAGAGATGTTAGCAGAGGTAAGTCTGGTCGCGGCCCTAGCTGGTCACCCAGGTCACCTGATCTGTCAGTGTGTGATTACTACGGTTGGGGTGCCGTCAGGTCTAAGGTTATCCCAACAAACATCATAGTCCTCCAGAACTGCATCAGAACATTTCGGATGAGACTGCAGCAATTCCAGCAGTTCACCTCCGATCCGCCTTCGTAATCTTGCTGACAAGTGGCCAAAAGACCATGAGATGAATGGTGGTCACTTTCACCATTTGCTATAGTCAGGGTAGTACCGTATTTGCTTTCCTTTGCTGTGTTTTCTTGTACACTGGGACTCTGTTCTCTGGGCCACTTCTATTTTCCCTGCCTTGTATTTGCAGGGGGAAAGATCCACGAATTGTACTGTCCGTCGCCTGCAACACTTTTACAAACTCCTTGCTGAACTGGGAAACTTTTATGGAGGTTTAGTACCACGAGGGGATCTTGTGAACTTTCACCCACCACAAGGGGGAAAAAAGAGCCGAAAGAAATTGTAAACATCAACCACTGTGCATTTAAATAGGAACAGCAGTCTGAAGATGAACCTGTCGGTTCGAAACCATTAAGAAGAAAATAGCATTATTAACAGCTCTTGGTTGTTGTTTTCTTCTTTGCAAAAATCTGTCTACATTTTCTACACAGCTACGGACTCAAACTGTCAGTTTTCAACAAAACAGCGTAAAGCATGCAAATGACTTGATACGGAAGAACACTCGTGTGTTAATAGTTAGACATTCCAGTTTCCAGGAATGGATTTAGAACAGATGCACATAATTATTGGCCTACTTCGCTGACGACAATTTTTGCTAAGCTATGGAACATGTTTTAAGCTCACATGTTATGACGTTTTTGCAGAGCGAAAATCTCTTCAATAAAAATCAACTTGCATTCCTTTCTCGACAGAGTAATTTTGTATACTTGGATTGCATTTTTATGATACTTCAACTTAGATATCTGGTGTTATTTGTTTGTCAAATTTGGGAAACAATGAAAGAAAGGGATCTACCCATATCATCTAACAGACGTGACGTGTTTATACACTCAAAAAGCCATCTGTGAGGACAATGGTGAGAGAAGACCTGGTTACCCGCGCAAACGAGTGAGGATGAGAAAAGAGTACCAAAGGTCGCCGAACCTTTCTGATTACACGGAAGCGCTAATAAAACTAAATAGTCTTAGAACGCCTTCGTTGAGCAGCAAATAACGTACGACAGCAACAGCTTTTAATGTGTTTTTTTAGCTGATTGTAGAAAAATTAGATCAGTCAGCCGCCCATCGTAAAGAAGGACGCTATTCAGAATGTACGTCACTTACGACACGAGTGTGAAGGCTGCACAATTTGATATTTGTGTGACATAACTTTCCCCGTAATTCAAAGCAGAAATTTTTTATAGAAGTGAAACACATCTTGATTGCATTCGCGTATGTCTCTTGTAGACGTCTTTGTAATTTAGTCGCATTAAAAGCAAAGCTTTGTCTCTCTCTCTCTCTCTCACACACACACACACACACAAACACACACACGCATTCTCCTGCAGAGTCAAAACCAAATTACCTTTATCACCAAATGAACAGAACAGTGAATGAGAGAACACTGCGAAAATAACAAATCCATCATTGATATGCTCTCTCTCCTTATAAAACGAAACAAGAGCAACACGTTGCACAAAGCGTCACCACGTTTTACAGCCAGTGCGGAAATTCATTCAGTGTCATATCCATTACCCCAGCCGTTATGAAGCGTCAACAGCAGCACAGGGACTGTTCTGTACAAGACTTCCGCCGGCCATCACTGAAAGTCAGTTACCTCTCACTGTCAGCAGCTACTCGTTTAAATTCCTGGTTCTTTATTTATAGACATGATTATATCTCAGCATGACAATAGAAGGCTTCACACAGGATAAATAAAACAAAATGTTTACATTCTACAAGCTAATTACAACTCATGACGAGCAGTTATTGCCTAAGCGTGCTGGAAATGTAAGGAGGAGTAGAAAAGAAGAAATGAAGGGAATATGAAAAGATTCAATCTTCATGGCAGCAGTGATATAAACTGTGGAATGTAGCGCTGTATACTGTAGATTTACTCATGGAACGAGGCAGGCTAAAATGTTTCTTTGTAGCAGTGAGACTGCATGGACAATAAACAGCCTGTTGAGATTAGCTTGTATTATGATCACTGAATATGTGTCTCCAGTGTCTTAGCAACCAACAATGTCATTTTAAAATATATTTGAATTTAAATTTGGGATGAGAGAACGTAAACATCGAGTTAGTTTCCGTGGCAGTAGGATGTTCATTTAACAAATTAGCGCATAGCGTTATGTTAATGGCACACGTGACAGGACTGGGCTTGCACTTATTTTTTGGAAAACAATATTCCTGTTATGCTTATTTAAGCATTGTTGAACGTCTCTACTTTCAGCGTTTCTAGCATTTGTAGACTTAGAGAAAGCTTTTGACAAAGTTGACTGGAACACTCTCTTTCACATTCTGAAGGTGGAAGGGGTAAAATACATGGAGCGAAAGGCTATTTACAATTTGTACAGAAACCAGGTGGCAGTTATAACAGTCGAGGGGCATGAAAGGGAAGCAGCGGTTGGGAATGGAGTGAGACAGGGTTGTAGCCTATCCCCAGTGTTATTCAATCTATGTATTGAGCAAGCACTAAAGGAAACAAAAGATAAACTAGGAGTTGGAATTAAAATCCATGGAGAAGAAATAAACACTTTGAGGTTCGCCGATGACATTGTAATTCTGTCAGAGACAGCAAAGGACCTGGAAGAGCGGTTGAACAGAATGGACAGTGTCTTGAAAGGAAGATATAAGATGAACATCAACAAACGAGAATAATGGAATGTAGTCGAATTAAATCGGGTGATGCTGCGGGAATTAGATTAGAAAATGAGACGCTTAAAGTAGTAAATGAGTTTTGCTATTTGGGGAGCAAAATAACTGATGATGATCGAAGTAGAGAGGATATAAAATATAGACTGGCAATGGCAAGGAAAGTATTTCTGAAGAAGAGAAATTTGTTAACATCGAGTATAGATTTAAGTGTCAGGAAATCGTTGCTGAAAGTAGTTGTTTGGAGTGAAGCCATAAATGGAAGTGAAACATGGACGATAAATAGTTTGGACAAGAAGAGAATAGAATCTTTCGAAATGTGGTGCTCCAGAAGAATGCTGAAGATAAGATGGGTAAATCACATAACTAATGAGGAGGTATTGAATAGAATTGGAGAGAAGAGAAATTTGTCGCACAACTTGACTAGAAGAAGGGATCGGTTGGTAGGGCATAGACGGAGACATCAAGGGATCACCAAATTAGTATTGCAGGGTAAAAATGGTAGAGGGAGACCAAGAGATGAATACACTAAACAGATTCAGAAGGATGTAGGTTGCAGTAGGTACTGGGAGATGAAGAAGCTTGCACAAGGTACAGTAGCATGGTGAGCTGCAACAAACCAGTCTCTGGGCTGAAGACCACAACATCAACAACATAGTGACACAAATTGTACTCATTATTTTACATTAATAGTTTACTATTATTAACGTATACTACTATTTGTTGAAGAAATTATATTTCTTTTTCCCAGTTTCAACTCCCAAATCGATTTTTGGCATAGAATTGCAACTCTCTTCATAAAGTAAAACCTGTAACAGAAAGCCTACAAAAATGTTAACAGAAGAAGGCAAACACAAGCTTGCATATTTCTCTTATCTATTTCTAGGTATAGTTACGTTATTCGTAAATTTTTCTTAAGTATGGCACCATGCTAACAATGCATTTTCAGGACACGGTGTAACGTTCCCTTAGAACAATTATGCATGACTGTGCTTAAACTGACACACAATATTTTTAGCGCAACGCAATCTGACTTTCAATAATCCCTACAAAAGAATGGCCCTGACTAACATTAACCCATACCTTTCACAAATCACTTACCTCACAAAAATCTTCGTTACTCGAACTACTGCAATACAGCGAGCGCCACTACTGCCAGCTAAATAAAAGATTCAAACTACGGAAGTCACTAACTAATGATAGGCATAGTTAGCGAATGAAAGATTTTAATAGAGAACAAACTATGTATTTACCTTAATAGTGTTGAAAAATCATAATATTCATAGCAGTTCATGACATCCAGTCTTACAAATTTCAAAACTCCGCCATTTCTCTCCCCACATCCACCACTGCTGGCGGTTCACCTCCATCTGCGCAACGCTACGCGCTGTTTACATCCAGTTGCCCAACACTACAATGGCAGACAACAATGCAAACCAGCCACAGACTGCACACAGCACAGCCAGTGATTTTCGTACAGAGCGCTACGTAACGTTGCCAATAAGAAAACATAAACAGCCTACTTACAGCGGGGATCCGGAAATGTTATATCAGTCTATCCAGAAATTTTCATGATAGAGGGGAAAAGTTTCTTCTTTCTGAATCGCTGGCTTTCGAAATAAATTGTCTTTACATTGTATATAACTGCAGCCATTCAATACAAATAATTCAATACAAATAATTGAACAAGGTCCGAACTAACTTATAAGTCTATTCAAATTGAGGTTGGACAGGACAAGAAGAATGCATTGCACCGATAGTACAGTTATTCTACTTAAAATCACTTAAGGTTTACTGCAGTAATAACTGTAAATTTTTTCTGTACGCCACTTTGTGACATAAGAATACTTGAACAAGTTTTTGTGGAGTCTGTGACGCTGATTGCGATGTAAGGTGTGGACGATTGGAAGTTACCTGCTTCTCAGCACACGTATGGTAGGAAAGCATTACCCGAAGAAAGCAACCAGCTTTCTTGAAGATCCTAGCAGGGATCCGCAGATGGAAATTAACGTCTTGCATGTGCACGCTATCTATCTTGTTCCATGAATGCCACTTAGAACGACATAGCTATTCATTAAGTATACCTCATTACATGTTTTCCTTGCCTGGAGGAATATAAATGTTATCAGGTTTGTTTGTGCTGCAGTAACGCCCATCGGATAACAGTCTGCCGCAAAACATGAAAGGGCAACGTGGCGTTTCGGACAGAAGTTCGAGACTTTCAATGATTTGGCCTCTTTTACTGGCAGTATATCACCCACAGTTGATACTATTAACAAGAGGGCAAAAATACCCTACAGAAGGCTAGGATATAGTATGACATCGTATTTTACAGGAGTCTTAATATTTTTGAAACACACTTTCACTACTTCGATTATCCAGGTAACGACTAACTTCTACAAAAAAGAGAAAAGGTAACATTAAAAAGGTACACACTTCCTAAAGTGGTCAACGACAAACCAGGAGGCCTTCTTTCATTATAGAAATTTATGTAAGTTGCCCACCAATAAAAGAAAGAAACAATACACAAATTTATATAAGCATTCATGAATTTGGACATGGTTGCGAGGAGCAATACTGGCGGGAAGCATATATGACACAATGGAACGATAAAACATAAACCCTCTCGTTACAGTTCTGATGTACAATAAGAGTAAAAAAATCATTCTTCAGAACGGTTTGTGACCAAATACCATATATAGTAAGCCCATCTTGATGCAGAAAGAATAAGTGGATTGCCGTCATATCTGCAATAATAAATGGTAAAATAAAATCAAATGTAAAGAATCGGTTCAATGTGCGTCGTGGCCAGAATCGTGTCATATCTCGGATTTTGAAAAAATAAGGAAAAATTACATTGTCAAATCACATTAATATGATGGATGTCAACGTGCAATAAACACTCACAGATGGCAGGTGGTAGGCACTATTAGGTAAGGGTATTCAAAGGATGTTCGGGGGGAGGGTTGATTTGGAAAACAGTGCGATCGTTGTCGTAATGCGGAAACGGAACGATATGTCTGCTGTCAAAAAGAGCATGATCAGTGGCTTTCGGGCCAGAGTTGAAGCATTTACGAAACGGCTAAGTTTATGAACCGTTCGCGTGCCGCAGTCGGTAAAGTATAGAGTGCATGACACAATAGCGCTATCCAAAACAGGAGCCGAGGCAACTGTGTTGGCAGGGGTGAACGACGGCTATCGAGATGTGTATTGGCGAATCGACGTGCAACTCGTGAGCAACTGACCGTGCAGATGAACGAAGGGGTACCAGCAGCGCTTCCCCAACGACCGATCTGCAAATGTTGCTGCATATGCCTTCGCAATAGACGCCTTATTCGCGTGTCCAGCGACGAAGGCTGGAACTTGCGCGCCAATACTGCAGCTGGACGTCCACTGACTGGCGACAGGTGGGCTTTTCAGATGAATCACGTTTTATGATCCAGCGGACAGATGGCCGTCGACATGTTCGGCATGAAACGTCTAAAAGGAAACTCGTCGGAAGGCTCCAGGCCGGAGGAGAAATGGGTATGGCGTGGAGAATGTTTTCGTGGCATTCCCTGGATGATCTCTTTACTCTGGAACGCACAGTGAATCTAGCCCACTATGCTTCTATCCTTGAGGGGCACGTTCTGCCCTACATGTAGTTTGCTTTTCCTCGGCACGATGGCACGCAGAAGTCACACGGTTAACAGAGTACGAACGTGCAAACTAAGGCAAAATAAGGCAGAAGGAATCGATAACATTCCATCAGTATTTCTAAAATCATTAGGGGAAGTGGCAACAAAACGGCTATTCACTTTGATGTGCAGAATGTACGAGTCAGGCAATATACCGCCTGACTTTCGGAACAATATCATCCACACAATTCCGAACACTGCAAAGAGCTGACAAGTGCCAGAATTATCACAGAATCAGCTTAACAGTTCATGCATCAAAGCTGCTGACAAGAGTAGTATACAGAAGAATGGAAAGGAAAATTGGCTTTAGGAAACGCAAAGGCAGCAGAGAGGCAATTCTGACTTGAAAGCAAGACTAAAGAAAAATCAAGAACGTTCATAGGAATTGTCGCACTGGAAAAAGCGTTCGACAATGTAAAATGGTGCAAGATGTTCGAAATTCTGAGAAAAATTTGGGTAAGCCATAGGGAGAGACAAGTAATATACAATATGTACAAGAACCAAGGGAGAATAATAAGAGTGGACAACCAACAACGAAATACTCGGAAAGAAAAGGGTGTAAAACAGGGACGTAATCTTTCACTCCTACTGTTCAATCTCTACATCTAAAAAGCAATGATGGAAGTAAAATAAAATTCAAGGTGAAAGGGTGTCAATGATACGATTCGTTGATGACATTGCATTGAAGAAGAGTTACATGATCTGCTGAATGGAATGAACCGTCTAGTGCATACAGAATATTGACTGCGAGTAAATCGAAGAAAGACGAAAGTTGCAGAAATGAGAACAGCGAGAAACTTAACATCAGGATTGATGGTCACGAAGTAGATGAGGTTAAGGAACTTTGCTACCTAGGCAGCAAAATAACGGACGCAGCAAGGCGGACATAAAAAGCAGACTAGCACTGGCGAAAAGGGCATTCCTGGCTAAGAGAAGTCAACTAGTATCAAACATAGGAATTAGTTTGAGAAAGAAATTTCTGAGTATATACGTTTGGAGCACAGCACTGTATGGTAGTGAAACATGGACTGTGGGAAAACCGTAACAGAAGATAATCGAAGCATTTGAGATGTGGTGCTACAGACGAATGTTGAAAATTAGACGGACTGATAAGGTAACGAATGAAGAGATTCTGCGCAGAATCGGAAAGGAATATGTGGAAAACACATGAGGAAAAGCGACAGGATGATAGGACATCTGTTAAGACTTCAGGGACTGACTTCCATGATACTAGAGGGAGCTGTAGAGGGCAAAATCTGTAGAGGAAGATAGAGATTGAAAGACATCCAGGACATAGATTGCATGTGCTACTCTCAGATGAATAGTTGGGCACAGGCTGGCCGCATAAAACCAGTCGCAAGGCGCAAGACTCAAAAAAAGTAAATAAATAAATAAATAAATTCATCAGAAGATCAAAACAAATTGCAGGAAGATTTATGAAAGATATCTGAATTGTGCGAAAATTGGCAATCGACTCTACATAATGAGAAGTGTGAGGTCATTCACATGAGTGCTAAAAGGAGTAAGTCAAACTTAGGTTAAACGATAAATCAGTCTAATCTGAACGCTATAAACTGGAATAAATACCTAGGGATCATAATTACTAGCAACTTAAATTGGAAAGAACACGCAGAAATTGTTGTGGGGAAGGCAAACCAAACACTCCGTTTTACTGGCCGAACATATAGAAAATGAAACAGTTCTACTAGACAGCCTTCACTGTGCTCGTCCGTCATCTTCTGAAGTATTGCTGCGCGGTCTGATATCCTTACCAGATGGGATTAATGGCGTTCATCGAGAAAGTTCAACGAAAAGCCGCCGATTTTGTACTATAGCGAAATAGTGGACAGAGTGTCACGGACATGATACAGGATTTGGAGTGGATGCCATTAAAAAGGCAATTTTCGATGTGGGTAACCTTCTGACGAAATTTAAGTCACCAAATTTCTCCTCCGAATGGGAAAATATTTTGTTGATCCCGACCTGCATGGGGAGAAATGATCATCACAATAAAATTATGGAAATCAGAGTTCGCACGGAGAGACAGAAGTGTTCGTTTTTTCTGCGCGCTGTTCGAGAGTGGAATAATAGAGAATTATTGTGAAGGTGGTTCGATCAATCCTCTGCCAGGCACTTAAGTGTGATTTGCAGAGTATCTATGTAGATGTAGATGCATGCGTATGCAAAAGTCGATCCATCATATCGTAATCTAAATCAATGCACCCCATTAGCCACGGCTGGATGCTAATCGTTTGTCTGTTCTGCTTGGTAATTATGTATTTGTTTCTGCACTGATCCTGCTCGCTATGAATTTTCTCAACAGTTGTTCACACAAATGTTAGTTGTATGTTTTTCGGGAGGAAGAACATTCCCCTGATAGTTATCATGATCTTTTGTACAGGAAACGTACGAAATACCTGCAAGTGTGAGACGAAGCTCCGACGGCTGATAGAGAACAAGTGGATTCTGAAAACCTTATAAAACCTTAGGACTGTAAATAAATACCTCTCTTGTGTTTATTCATTTAAGTACCAGCAACTTCTGTGTATGAGCAGTGGTATTTTGCATTTACTGCTGTTACAATTTTTCATGTTTTCAATGTTATGTACTTGCAATGTCGGTGTTATGGCGTTGAGAATCATTTTATAATGTTTTCATGTTCAGTAATGGCGTACACTTTTCTGGTTAAATAGGATGTATGACACTTAAATTTGGCACAATAGAGATTTCTCCAATGTGTAGATGGTCATTTATCGAAACCTTTGTGGATAAATATGTTGTAACATAGTACAGGGTGTATCATGCATTTCTCCAAGTGTATCGCTGCAGTTGAAAGCCTCCGGAAAAAAAGATAAAACATAAAAAATAAAAAAATAGCGCCTATGCGCAAAACTACAGTCTCTCATTTCATTTCTGTAGGTATTTACGTCAGTTTTCGCAAGAAGTTTGTTTCCGGTATGTTTCTCCTTTCTATGAAAGCTTACTTCTCACAGCAATACAACACAGCAAATTCAAGTACTTTATAAAAATTAATTTTTGTTTCATTCCTTGTTCTGCTTCGTAAGTGATGTGTTTATAGCGCCATACATTTGGAATTGCTCAGACTTTGTTAGTAGTAAATGAAGAGTCTGAAATAGTCAAATTATGTAACTTGCTCCTTCGTATTAAGGTCACTTATAATTTATAACGGACTGGATATTCAATCTGAAATGTCATAACCTTAGATCTGTTTAAGGGTATTTCTCTGATGCAATTTAAAACTGAGTTGAAAAGTCGATCTCTTGTCAGGCGTAGGTCAGACACATACCTTGCAAGTTGAGCCTGATCATTAAGAGATAAAATTGTGTGTATAGCCGTGTGGCCAGTTTCGAAGCTTTTACTCTGCCTACCTATTTCTTGTCACAGTTTGTAGAATTTGATCGTACTCTTAATATTGCGCAAAATAAGCATTGTGACGATACACTGAGCTGAACATTAATTTACACAACAATAATCTCACCATGTTACAGTGCTTTTTGGGCTAGAAATTGACCTTCTTTGCGTCTGTTTGCGAGACGAAATTTCATGCACACTGTTGATGTACTTCACTATGTTAATATCTCATCAAGTGGAATTCATTTGTGTGAATCTGAATATCAGTTGCTGCAACCAAAATTACACTAATCCGATCACCAAGTCCTCACTGAGACAATTTGTACCACTTGTAATGTCAGATACGGTAGCTTAGAAAGTACGTCTGAAGCCAATCACTTTGATATTATTAAATTATGGAAGAATGTCCGTCTGCAGTGGAACAAATTTGAGCAGAAGTCTTAAACTAGAGCAGAAGTGTTAACAAAATGCACCTGAACCGCATTATAAATCTCGTAAATTGGGTTTAGTGTGCCAAGAGTAAATATGAAAAAAAACACTGATTCCAGCGTTTTGTTTGTGATCTAATTTTTCACATTCCCTTTACGGGCCGACGTATGACGAGTGCTTACTATCGCTGCGTCAGACAATAAGGTTGTCACGGATATCAATACAGTTTGTAGTAGCAGTAAAGGACTCGAGACGTGACTGTTATATACGAACAATATGAACTTCTTATTATCTCTGACAGATTATTTACATACACTGTGAGGATGTACAGTTGCATCATGGTCGCTATCGACGATTGTATATGATACATCTTCCGTTAATAAGTATTTATGTCACATTCCTGGGAATACCAGCGTTTCTGTCACTCACTCCAGATAGTTGCTGCACGAAAGAGTGGTATTCATGCAGAAATATAACAACTAAATGCTCGATGCACTGGCTGTAAAGGGCGAATGCTGTTAACTTGGACCCTTTCTGTATTTATGTAATGAAGTAAATTTATTCTTCGCTTGTTGTTGGAACATGAACAGAAAACACTTCATAAAAGAATTTTCGTAAAAGTTCATTAAAACTACAGAGTAAGAAGGGATCATGATCCTCAAAAGCAAGACTCTTTATTTAAAACATTACTATAATACTTGAAGGCATTACACAGTTTGTACGTTTAGAGACCTGTACTTTAGGAAGTATGGAGGAATATTCTTAAAATTACTGTAAAGTCATGAAAAGTTGATATAAAATAATAAGTTTGACCTGTAAGCTACGAAACAAAAAAACAGTAGCTCAGTTAAAGTAATGGCGTTATCCACAACCGCATTGCAATATGTGATAGATTTGGAAGACATATGTTATGGAATAAATACTTATCTTGACAGTGCAGAGAACTGTAGAAGGGAAATTTGTGAGCGACAAGAAACCTTGCAATAAGCAAATAAATTACTGGGAATGGTAAAAAACGAGCGCAGAAATGAATGGACCCACTGTGGGAGACGCTAAACACTTCAAACCCCGATTACTTAAAAATTTTGGCGGACATGTTGCTTTAAATTGTATTTCATGTTATGTTGTACACGTTTCCCTCTCTTTCATTAGCCCTATTCACGTGAAATTCGGTGCTTGCAATCACTAACGTCCTTTCTGAAGCTACATAACATCGCCGTTTTGCCATTTTTCTGAGTTAATCAACTGTGCCTCACGCGGGGAGCACCACACGGTCAGTAACAACAAAGGAGTAGTATGTCGTCGCTTTTGACGCATCTGTTGGGAGGTTTATGTGGACATGATAAAATTTTTCTTGAGATGTCCCCTAAGTACGTTAAACTGTGGTGTGGCAGTACAAACAGATTCTTACCTTTCCTTCTTGCACTCAACCATCTAGACCGTTCAGTTCATTATGTTTCCCTAGGTTTCTGTAACACTACTTCTTGCCATTTTCGTATGTCGTAGATAACATTTAACATGGCCTCTGTGAATAATCTTATATAACTGCAACTATTTCATGTGCCGCTACCAGTAAGTGTTCATAGGAAAGGTTTTGAGTGTAATTTGGTTTCCTGAATACGATGAAAACATTCCGCTCAAAAAGGAAGCAATAGTAAACTGAAATATTCAATAAAAATAGGTAAGTAGGATCCTGATCCTCACGTTTATTCGTAAGTGCGTGGAACGTCATAGCCAGTGCAAAGAACAATACCAGAGGAAGTTTCTCTACATTAAACCATCAATTGTCGTATCCACATATTCGTCTGGGAATCTAATAGTACTTCGTGTAGCAGCAGACGTAGACCCTTCCATTCTCACTCACGGGCCCTATTATAACAGCGCGTATCTACATAGTAACTAGACTGGACATTTGTAATCGGTATTTCAAAATTTTGTGAATAAAAATGTCTCTATCACTTAATATATTTCTTTATTTATTACTTTGTTTCGGCTACCAGATAAAAAGATAAAACCTGTAAAACAGCGTCCATTGTATCACTAACACTTGATAGGATTTGTTGACGCTAACAATGAAAATTTTTACAGGAAGTAAGATTTGAATCGATAGTGGCAGTAGCGAAAAAGACGTAATAAATAAAAATATAGGTTAAGTGATATAGAAGCTGCTATTCACGAAGTATCCATGATGTTCGCGGGCTCATTCAGGACTTTTATTTCCTTTATTAAAACATGGTACCCGTATTTAAATGTCGATATGTGAGACAACTGGTGGCAAATGGGACTCTGCCATTAACTGGGAGGACGCCCTAAATTAGTTCATCTCAGGCAGGACTAAGCGAATGAACGAGGTTAGATTCGAGCGTCCAGTAGAGACGTTCACACTGCGCCAGTGTTGGCACTGACGAGGTAACCACCTTAACAATTCGCTTAGTGGGGGACTAATATTCATGAGTCTGCTCACCAACCCGCTCTCCAGACCGTGTGGTGATCCATTGCATGTAGGCCGCCAAACGAAACTTTAATGTATTGTGAGTCATATGAGAACAGCTTGACTGCTAAATACCTATACTGACTAGAGAGCAGATTGTTTACCTAGCACGTGATTAACATCCAGACAGGTCGTGCTGCTTCCTGGCTCTCAGAGTCGTATAACTGGACTGAGATTGTGGTGAGTGCAGTTCCGTCGCTATTTAAGACCATTCTTTTACCTACAAACTCTTCAGGTCCTTTTTGGACCCACCTTATATACATTCGTTGTCAACATAGTCTCTGCAGTGGTTTGGTTGAACTATGGTTTTATTTTATTCTATGAGTTGAGTTTATTTACTGCACTTTACCTTATTCTAATTTTTATTTAAGCTGGTAAAGTCTCTTTTATTTTATTTTTAATCCATGTGTTTATAGATCTGAAAATGGTCTATAGCGGACGAAAACGGCTGTTTTGTGAAGAAAAAATGTGATTGTTCTGGATAATCGAATTACTTTCTTCGCCTTGTGGCAGGCTAGTATAACACGAGAGGGGTTTCAGTGGCTCTCCTACGATGGCTCTACTATCCTGAACGTCGGGATTACGGCACGGATGAAAGAATATTGGACGCAGCTGAAGCAGGAGATGAAATTGGAAATTTTTGGTAAGGTCTTATGGGACCAAACTACTGAGGTCATCAGTCCCTAAGCTTACACACTACTTCATCTAACTTAAACTAACTTACGCTAGCGACGACACACACACCCATGCCCGAGGGAGGACTCGAACCTCCGACGAGGGGAGCCGCGCGGACCGTTACAAAACTCCTCAGACCGCGCGGCGGAACAGGAGTTGAAGCAACTGCTTTTTGCCTTATAAATGCTCACTTACTGCTGTGCTTGCTCTTTCTGCTAACTTGAACCATCGCAAGTTTGTAGCTGATTGTTTAAAAGAACTACATTCCTTTAATTAAAGTGATTTTCTTTTCATTGCTGTAAGAAATAAATTCTGGATTGTACTGAAGCAGCCGTATTCTGAATCCTTTAATCGATCTTCAAAATTAATATTTACAAGATCCACCACAGTTGCACTGATACCCATTCATTATGCCATGGTCGATTCAAACGATCATCATCAGATTACACTGTTAATAGTCTGCGTAACAATTCCTCACAGAGTTGTGCCACTATCATGACTTAAGAAGTCTAGTTATCTTATGCAACGTTAAAGGGTAATTGTTGCGTGGATAAACAGTACACTCACACCCGAACCATGCACACACGCACACACACACACACATACAATAGCAAATTTTTGTCTGTGACAGTTTATAACACTGTCAAAGAAACATCAAAATAGTTCCAACTCATTAGTCCATGCAAAGTTCTCTGGAGGCTGCCCTTGAACATCAGAATGAATTCCGGTAGTGGAAATCCTCACCCAAAGGTTTCCATCTGGGATTCCCTTCACTCCACTCCAGGTTTGTTTGGATATTTGGCTGAAAATTAAATTCTACACTAGCCCCTGCCACGAGTTGGGAGCGGAAGATATAATAAAAATATTAAACAAATAAAACAGGTACCCCTGCACCCTATGTCAAACAAATAATCGATTTTTCATTTTCAAAAATAAGCAAAGACTCCCTCACATATTCATCTTAGTCTGAGATTTATTGTCCCACAATTAACAGTAGTTCCTGTACTGTGGTGACGACCAAGGTTTTTCGAAATTTTCTGTTGATTGTAAGGCAAATACTGGAAATCGAAATATCATCCCAAATATTTCCTATTGTGACTACTACCATGCCCCTAAAAGATCACATATTTGGCTGTAAATTCTCTGACCCTACGCTGGTCGTTATTCAGACCTACTCTTTCTAGAGAATATACTTCTTAAGAGTCACCAGGTGCACTTTCACTGTTGTTTCAGTCGATATTTGAAGTTTCGTTTGTGTAATATGTAGCTACAGTCAGCCCAATCGCATCACATCTGTTGTGGAGTGGGGGCGTTCACTTCGATGAAGCTCTCGCTGGCGCTGGAAAAGACTAATAAAGGCATCCTGTTACGATGTATGCGTGGGTTCTAGGGCAGCACATACGGAATGAAGGTAATTCAGAACAGGGAATAGCAAAATACATTACTGAACTTTGATATGGCTTGTTGCAGCAGCTGTAGAATACCGGTTTAGCCTATCTGTCCTGCGTTGACTAGAGTTCCGTGAACACAAACTAAATAATGTTCTTACAGTTTTAAACATGGCTGTTACTGATCTAAAATATATTAGTTTCAACATATGATTATACAGCCAACCGCTTACATGTGACTGTTTGGTACATTGACCTAAATTTCGACACCTACTAGGGCTGTCTTCATCAAAATGAAGTTTTGATAAGCCCGAAAGGTATGAGATGGAAAGTCTGATCAGACTTTCCATCTGTTCCCGTTCAGGCGTATCTGATGAAGACGCCCTTAGTAGGCGTCGAAGCCCAGGTCAATGTACCAAAACAGTAATTTGCAACCGATTGGTTGTATAATAAAAAAAGTGGTTCAAATGGCTCTGAGCCCTATGGGACTTAACGTCTGAGGTCAGCAGTCCTCTATAACTTAGAACTAATTAAACCTAACTAACCTAAGGACGTCACACACATCCATGCCCGAGGCAGGATTCGAACCTGCGACCGTAGCGGTCGCGCGGTTCCAGACTGGAGTGCCTACAACCGCTCGGCCACTCCTGCCGGCGGCTGTATAACCCTATGTCGAAAATTATACTCTATGAAGTAAAGTTGGAAGAAAACTAATCTTCTGTCTTGATGTACTATTCGGAAAATAGTTCCAACCAACAGCACTCAGTTAAATGTCTAGTCACGCAGAAGCTGTCCATACACGATAAATCTATATACTGTTCCGGTCCTGCTGAACAGTAACCACTGTCGATCTATGAGCCATTTTTCTTATTTCACTTGGCAACTTGAAGACACGATGAACCATCTGCACGAACTTTCTAGCAAGACTCGAACTTCCTCACAGCTTTTAACTGACAACATCTGCTCGTGCACGGTTAGTTAAGCGTGCGTCCTCTTACTTGGTGGCGCTGCCGCAACTGGGGGTGTGGTTCTCGCAGACACCCTGATTGGTTTGCGCTCAGCAATGCTCCTCAAGCAGACGGACGTCCACGTTGCTTCTGGTACCGAATGCTGCAAACTTTTCCTGTGTGGTATCTCAGTATACCACTATATCTTTCATGGGATGCCCACAGTCGATGGAGGGCGTCAGTTAGTTTCCAGTTAAGAAGAAAATGATATTTAAAACGGAAGGTTATCTTTCCACTTGATAGAGCAATCCCAAATTAGTCTAGCGTGGTAATTGTTTTATCGCCGTATATTAACAGGATAATAGATTTCGAAGGATAACCGGTACTCCAACAGCTTGCTGTGACACCTACCGCAGCACTCCAGCGCTGTTCAGTCGCCGCTAGAGTAGCGGTTATTCCTCAAAATTTACTATCCCTGTTTAATACACGGCCATAAAACGATTACCGCAATAGGCTAATTTGGGACTGCTCTGTCAAGCGGATAGATAACATTCTGATTTAAATATAATTTTGTTTGCAAGGACAAACGAGGTAACACTTTCCGTCGACGTTGGGCGTCGCATGAAAGGCATGACGAACTGTATTTGACTGGGCTGACTCCAGTTACACGCTGCGAATACTAAATTGAAAGCATATGCCGAAACAACATAGAAAATGCCGCTGGCGACGCTTTTGAGAGACATCCTGTGTATACAGTGCTGTCATAAAATGTCTGAAACGCTTGTAGGGGTGTAGCAGGGCAGGTTGTACTGAGATATGAATGTTACAAAAAAAAAAATTTGATACGTTGCGCCGTTTCCGAGTTATTTAGCATTGAGGGTAGCCAATGAGATCGTTGCGCGCGTAAATTCAAGTTTCAGCAAACGAGACACAGCACTCGTTATGCTAAATAACTAGAAAACGCAGCAACATATCGAATTTCTTTCTTAACGTTTATGTCTCAATACAACCTGCCCTGTAACATCCCTACAAGCATTTCACACATTTTCTGACCACCCTGTATTTGTGCTGAATGAGAACTCTATCGACAACGTTTCAGAGGTGGTAGTAGGGACCAATACAAAAGAAATATCTAGCAAACGTAGACTCCAAAATACGCAACTGAAGAGCTACGAGCATTAGTCAGTAAAAGTGTCTGACTATAGTCAAGATGAACGGGTCCTAAAAGCTCTTACTCTATACACGTTAGAGCCACTGTGTACTGTCCGCAGCTCGTGGTCGTGCGGTAGCGTTCACGCTTCCCGCGCCTGAGTTCCCGGGTTCGATTCCCGGCGGGGTCAGGGATTTTCTCTGCCTCGTGATGACAGGGTGTTGTGTGATGTCCTTGGGTTAGTTAGGTTTAAGTAGATCTAGGGGACTGATGACCATAGATGTTAAGTCCCACAGTGCTCAGAGCCATTTTTTTGAACCCTGTGTACTAGACATTCTTTGGTTGTTTTGGAACATATTAACACCTGTCAGAATATGGAAATGAAAGAGTTTTTAGTAGAAGAGATGCCTGTCACAGTTGCGAAGATAAACAAGTGCTCATTGTCCTTAAGGTATGAACTTTAGAGCCTGTATTTAGTTGACTTCATCCTTGTTTTCTCCCTGATACGACATCTGAAAATTTGTCGGTGGAGGTACTAAGAATCACCCTATATATTTTGTTGTAAACGCAGAAATTACGCCGGCCGGTGTGGCCGAGCGGCTCTAGGTGCTACAGTCTGGATCAGCACTACCGCTACGGTCGCAGGTTCGAATCCTGACTCGGGCATGGATGTGTGTGATGTCCTTAGGTTAGTTAGGTTTGAGTAGTTCTAAGTTCTAGGGGACTGAAGACCTCAGAAGTTAAGTCCCATTGTGCTCAGAGCCATTTGAACCAGCCGTAGAAATTATAAGATTAGTGTCCTGGCTGTAACCGAACAAAAGCTGTTCTTATTTTGTGTTTCTTTCCTATATATAACAATGGAGGTTCCTCCGTTATACTACGTATGCGTGGTACCGGTTACACCCACAAAACAAAAAACAAACAAAAAAAAACAAAAAAAAACCTGGAAAATAAAATTCAGGCAGCAGAGATGAGGTTGTTAAGAAAGATGATGGACGCCACAAGAAGAGATGTAATTACAATCGAATATTTTGGAATAGAATGAAATATTTTTAGCGTGAATGAAAATATTCAAAAATATCGCGAGCATTGGGGACAACACCCCATTAGAATCCCAGTTCACAGACTAACCTAGAAGATCCTGAACTACAAGCCAAATGGGAAAAGAGATACTGGAAAACCTCGAAAAACATGGGAATCAGTTTGTTTGTGACTTCGGAACAAGTAACAGACTAATCTATGAAAGGAAAATCACGATGATGATTTATCTGGTTGTAAGGTAAAGAAAAATTTTCTATGACTAACAATAACTACATTAACAAAATGTAGAGTCAATTGACAGAAATACTTACAGCGCTGAATTAACTTCATAACGGAACAGGAAAGTAATAAACAAATCATCAACACACGATATGAATATTGTAATGTCTTTGGTTGGTTGGTTGGTTGTTTTGGGGAAGGAGACCAGACAGCGTGGTCATCGGTCTCATCGGATTAGGGAAGGATGGGGAAGGAAGTCGGCCGTGCCCTTTCAGAGGAACCATCCCGGCATTTGCCTGGAGTGATTTAGGGAAATCACGGAAAACCTAAATCAGGATGGCCGGACGCGGGATTGAACCGTCGTCCTCCCGAATGCGAGTCCAGTGTCTAACCACTGCGCCACCTCGCTCGGTGTAATGTCTTTATAACAGAAGTAATTGACGGACTTTCTGTTTCATGTACTGTACCTTTTACATATGTCAGTGTTGAGTTTTCAGGTGAATTTATGTGTGTTGTTGATTCATTTCTGGCGACAATGTAGCAGACGGAGGACAACAATAATAGAGAATCAAAGTAGCAGTTACATATCGCCGAGGCAGGACCGCGAACAACATGTCCTCCACCAACCCTGTGGTACATTGTTCTGCATTCTAACTTTCTCTGCACAAAGAATCAAAGTAACACTTGCGTTAGTACTTCACCGAGCATTTGCATGCTACTATGTGGAAGAAATTCACTTGTGCCGCCGCCTCCAGCCTCTCAAGCCGAGCGAGCTCAAAATGGGCGGGCGAGGTCCTCTGTGGTTCGCCTCGTTCCACATCGGCGGCGCTGCGGCTGCAAGTACTCAGCGCTGATGGCGGCCTCCGCGTGGCAGGACTCCGTCAAGACGAGACGGTCGAATTGTTTCCTCGAAATGCGCCCTGCCAGCCGCCAGCTCGCCTTCATCTTCGGGATCCGTGGCACGGCTTTGATCAATAGTAATGAGGTTGCGCAACCGGGAAGACGTCCTCTCGACTGCGGCGCGGAGGGGGGACGTGCGGTATCTTCTGTGGCTGCGGCTGTCTTTCTTCGTATTGGATAGCAATATGCACGAACGCTGCCTGCCAATCAAGTTTCTCAGTTGCGGAGAGTCCGGATCGCTGCCGCGGAATGCTGTTTCCACCTCCGGGCAACCGACTGCGCACAACCGACTTTGCTGTAATTTGTCTTCCCGTGGCTCTAGCGTTATTGGATCTGGCTAAGGTAATCGACGGAACGAGTTCCACCGTCTGTGGTATTCAAGCAGTAACAACTCTTCCTCCAGGCTGCAATTTGTCAGCAAGATTAATGCTGTAGGAAATACAGATGAAGTGGCTTAATATTCCGATCACATCGTTGTTAACGTTTCAATGCATGTTAGGAAGACTGTAGTATGTGACTTCGACTTCCCCAGAGACCTTCATTTCAGGCGTAATTTCTCTCTTACCTCCAGTCTAGTCTCCGTAAAGTAGTCTTTTCTCAATATTCGTCATAATCTGACATCCTTATTTCTTTTCCTTAATGTACTTTACGTGAACATAACGATGAAAATACTTTTATATATTGCAAATTCCTAGTTTCGAAAGTAGTTATTAAGGTAATCTTTCCATGCCTCCGCTTCTGCAGTTGACCTCGCACACTAATTTCCTTATAATATAAAAAGGTTCAGTCAGAAATAATTGATGTGGAACGGGAGGAGTGAGAGTATGCGTTCTGATCACTACACTAAGTTCCAAGATCCTGAGCTACACACCCAGTCGGCTGGGAAAGAGACATCTGTTTCATTTATTTTATTATTAGCATATCAATAGACCGTCCAGTTATTCTTTGCATACATCCAGAAAAGTTGTTACAGACTGTAAACATCACTGTACAAGAAATGAGTTAAAAATAGTTTCAGTCTCTAGGTCCCGACAGTAATTTTAGTTATTGGAAAGGGGGAAGGTGTGAAGAGCTGAGGGCCAGTGCAAAAAGAGGGTGTGCTTTTTCCTTGGTAAATGCAGTAACTAGAAATTGTCTCCCAAATAGTCCCAGTTGGGAATTTTTTCTGCTGCAGCCTAGCCCCCTGGGATATATGGCTGACAAGTGAGAAGAAAACAGTCATGCAGCATCCCACCCATTTTTAAATAAACTCCTTCAGTAGCTCTCTTGGTAAATCGGTGGACTGAAGTGGTCGAAAGGGCAGATGTCATATTCAAAAAAAATGGTTCAAATGGCTCTGAGCACTATGGGACTTAACTTCTAAGGTCATCAGTCCCCTAGAACTTAGAACTACTTAAACCTAACTAACCTAAGGACATCACACACATCCATGCCCGAGGCAGGATTCGAACCTGCGACCGTAGCGGTCACGCGGTTTCAGACTGTAACGCCTTTAACCGCTTGGCCACACCGGCCGGCTATCATGTTCAAAAAAGTAGGAATTGAAATAAGAAGATGTAAGCGATGTAGAAGGCATAATTATGTTGAGACTCAACACTCTGGAATCAAAATAGATGATAAGTGTTTCTCACTTAGATCTGTAGAAACAAGCAAGATTCATGTTCTAACTCATGACTAGGCAGAAAACTTCTGCCAGAATATGCACATATACTTATATGCAGAACTCACTCACGTGCTGAAGGAATTCCAGTAAAAAGTAATTTTATTACGTAAGCGATTTGACTGCCTCGCTTGCTCAGCTGCAAAACATCCAGATCAAATACAAAGTAAGAAAACTAAAATTATTTTGCTGTTTTTATATGAATGTATGATGTCTGTTCTCTCGGGCATGTCGGCTACAGCTCACAGCAGCGATCCCCCTTTAATTTACATATTTATTGTTTTTGTTGCTGTTGTTGTTGTTGTTGTTGTATAATGCCTCTTCGACCTCAAGATTATCGTAGATCGAACCCTATGGTACTTCTGTCACAAGGGCTGGGGAGAAGGATGAGTCATGTTAAGTAACGTATTTCGGGAAAAAAATCAGTAAATGATATCCTCATGTGACGAATGTTTACGGCAAGGTTTAAAGTATGTTCGCACTAAGAAGAGTAGACGAATTATAAAATATCTTACTTGAGGGCTCGTCGCAGGTTCGAATCTTGCCTGGGGCATGGATGTGTGTGATGTCCTTAGGTTAGTTACGTTTAAGCAGTTCTAAGTTCTAGGTGACTGATGACCTCAGATGTTAAGTCCCATAGTGCTCGGAGCCAGTAGAACCATTTTTTACCTGAGGGTTCTCTTGTCAGTCACATCTGTAGAATTGTTCACCGTAAGAAAAATCACGAAATGCATAAATGTAAAGAATACAGTAAGATTTTAGGAAAGCAATGATAATCGTTTATACGGTACTGTTAAATCTGTAGGTATCTTTTTTCATATATCTCACTAAAAGATTGCTTGGTTGGTATAAGGGATTTTTCTTGCCAGCTCGAGACAATAAGAGATAAAAGTAGTGTTAGATATTTCGTCGACAATAAAACCCTTTTCTTGACCACCAATGGACGTTTGTAGCCATAGCTCCATAACCAGTCAGTCTCACAGATGCAGTTCTACATGTATGTGAGAAATTGATGGAAAACTTACAAGTAACAAACTTAACAACTTACAGTGTACACTGTCATATATCGTTAAGAAATTTTCGTATACGTGATGTCAGAGATGACGTTTATTGTGAGGTGCGTGTAAGAGTGCACTGTGCTCGGAGTTTTATTCTCTGCGTCCATTGTTTACTCTATGAGTTTCGGGGAGAGGAAATAAAGGAAAGGGCTCCTATTGTTAGATTTGCTCGAGTAAGACATATGTGAAGCTCTACATCCATACCAATCGATAATAGTTGTATGAGAATGAATGACTATCGGGACTTTTGCCAGTTCCATGCCCTGGAATAATAAAAATTGTATTTCTACGGAACTCAGAGTGACCTAAAAACTGACAGGAAATTTCTACGAGATTTTTTCATCATTACTAAAATAATATCTAGTTTATAGTTTGAAAGAACTGTTGCTAAGTAGCTGGACAGCTTAGAGCCTTCGGGTTCCTGTTTGGGGAAATTTTCTTTAAATTCGAATCGCAAAGTGACGACTGCGGACCATGCCTGTACAATGTGTGTGGCCTTCTTTCCAGCACTAGTTACTTAACGTCTGTGCATTGAAGTGTCAGCTTAATATTAATAGAGATTCTGTATTTAAATTTCGAAAGGAGTAAATGCCTAGCTTTTACGAGGCGCATATTCTAATGTCCCACTGACGTGGTAATATATACATATATTTGGAAAAAATTACTTGAGTGGTTTCTAATTCAGTAAAATAAAGTTTGAGGAATAGACTTTCAAATATCGTATGTCGAACTACGCTCAGGTTTGCAAAAAAAAAAAAAGTAAAGCAACATCACATTCGCTTCATATTAATCTCAATAATAATTTTAACAGCACATGTTTATAGCAGAGAGATTAAATATTAAGATATTTTCATAACAAATAATATCAGAAATATTACAACACCCAACTTTTAATTTATCTGTAGACTGTTAGACACAGCCTTGTATATGATAGCACTCTGTTGTTTTATGTCTTGCAGGGTAACAATTATTGAAAACGTAAAAAAAATGTAAATTAGTTACAACAGCGTAAATCAGTTCCACATTAACGCACTACAATATATGCCAAGTGTTGTTGCCGCATTATAATTATGTATTATAATTATAGCTCACACTGGACCTCAATGAGAAGCTGCACTAATATTAAGCTGACACTTCAATGCACAGACGTTACGTAACTAGTGCTGGAAAGAAGGCCGTACACAATGTACAGGCATGGTCGGCAACCGTCATTTTGTGATTTGAGTTTAAAGAAAATTTCCACAAACAGGGACCCGAAGGCTCTAAGTTGTCAAACTACTTAGCGACAGTTCTTCCAAACTATAAATTAGATATTATTTTAGCAATGATGAAAAAATCTCGTACAACTTTCCTACATTAATGTGGAACTGATTTACGCTGAAAAAAAAAGTTCTACTTTAATCTGTCAGGTGCAAATCTGGCGCTGCGGAAGCAAGAAACACGTATAACAATGTTTTCATGTGAATGGATTAGGAACGGGACGTGGACAGAAAAGGTCAAACAAGTGAGAAATCCATAATGTTGGTTTTATTATTGACCACCACCTACACCAGGTGGAGGTAGAACGCGTACCTGGTAACCGCGTGCTTTTATATTCTCGTACACCAAAAAGCTGCATGGATTCATAACAGGCGCCCTAGCAAATCATGCATCTGGGGAACCTCTGGACATAACACGTTTGTGGGAATGTGCGTAAAGCAGATCTTTCAGTGGGCGAACGACCTGGGGTGTGGCTGCATTTTGCGTAAAATCACTGGTTTCCAGACAGCTTCGATCTTCCGAAGCAGGAATCATATGCTATACAGAGAAGTCTCGACAACGTGCAGACATCACTGAACACCTGACAGACTCTGGGTGTTTTTCTTCACAGAAGAACGGACCAAGAAAAAAATATTATTGTGAATACATACCATACAGTCACCTATGGCAAGAGAAGTGGCTATTCCTCCAGAACACGCAGTTTAACATGGTTTAACAGTACCGTAAATTCGGTAGTTCTGTGTATTCACTGTGCCTCACATTCTAAAATGTGCCTCGTCCTTCGATAAGACATTGTTCGGCCACATGTCGTTAACTTCGATCCGCGCCAGAAACCAAAGAGCAAATTTTCAACTTTGCTATGGATCGTGAGATTTCAGTTGTCGGATTGTCTAGATCTTGTTCGGGAACCAATGTAAAGTAGATCTCTAATTTCCGTACTGTTGACCATGGGATATAGAATATTCGTGGCACTGCACGAACACTAACATTACCCGGGACATGGTCAGTTACAGCAACAGCAACCTCGTCAATAATTCCACAGGGACAGGATGCCTTCCTCTTTCAAGTGTCACACCTAACTCATCTGTGTTTTCGAATTTTAATTACGAACCTTTTTAAACCAGTTAATGACATCGGGCCTGTCCTCAGACCTTTCAGTCATCGATTCTCACTCAGTGCAGCACTGTACTTGCTGCCGTTCACATAAAACTGTCTCACTAACAGCACACTGTCTCTCTTCTCAATAGCCACACTGTTAAGTGACGTTATGACTTGTGAAATGACAGCGTGGATGTCATACCGTCTTATAGCGTACAGCTTCAGATTTGCTTCTGGTGGCCACGATTGGAACTAATGCTTTTTTTCAGCACTAATCTGTTCCACATTAGCGCATTAGCATATCTACCAGGTTTCACTGTAGTACAATGATTGTAGCACACAAGTGATCTTCGTGAGTAGCCATAGTTCAATTATAAACACTCGTTACATAAGGTCTCTCTTATTGCGAAATTGTGTGACAGCTATATTACAACCGAGCGAGATGGTGACGCACACTGGAGTCGCATTCCAGAGGAATACGGTTCAAACCCACGTCCGGCTATCCAAATTTAGATTTTCCGTGATTTCCCTACTTCGCTTCAGGTAAATGCGTTTGCGAAGAAATCTTTATTATGGAATTTTAGTATCTCTATGACTCCAGTTGTCAAATAGCAACCTCTTTTTAGCAAAGGTCAGCAATACTGCTCGGTGCTGAAAAACGTAAAGCACCAAGATCGTTTCCAGGATTCACCAATCAGTAGGGAAAATATCAACCCTATGTAAAAGTGTAGACACCTTATTGGAATAAATACTGGACGAACAGCGAAACTTACGGCTAATTCAGGGCCACTGCAACGAGGAAATCTGTGTTCTTCGTCCATATGTCCTTTTCATCTGAAGAGCAATGACCCATGCGTAGCGTTAACGTCGTCGAAAGTCAACAAGAAAATAATTGGGGTCATTCGTCATGTGTCAGTAAATCCTGTAAACGAAGTTCTGCGTTTCTACGTGCCTTAACGCACCAGATATGATTCTGTTTGATGGACATGTCAAATACGCGTGACAGTTGCATAAGATATCGTATGAAACAGCTTTCACTGCAGCCAGGTTGTCTGATAACTTTCTTGGAGTAGTTCTTTTCTTGTGTGCTTAAGGTTAGTGACACATCATATGATTATAATGCGAATAATGATCAGAATCTCATACTTACCGAGACAGTTTTCCGATTTTTAGGCTGGTTACCTACTCAGTATGGTGTAATTAATTTCCACAGCGACTTCCTTTTGGTATTGTCTGTAGGATTTATTTAACGTGTGACATGACAGCGCTGGAGGTCTGTGACCATTACACGAATATTTGAGGTCTAGAATCCACTTGTTACGAAAAGTTTAGTGAAGTGTTTCAGGCGTCATCCATCATCAGAAAATAAGAAACGAACTCTGTACAAAAATAAGAATCGCACTACGAATGAATTATCTGAATGTGATGGAAAACGGTGGATGTGATTTACACGTACAGTCCTATAAATGAGTAGAATTTTAGAAAAACTGGAAAATATAGTCAAGAGAAACAGTTTCATAAATTTGAGCGAGTCAATAACGCGTGGACGACATTTGGCTCTTATGCGAGCGTGTACTCGGTTTGGCATTGATCGACAGAGTTGTTGGATGTCCTCCTTAGGGATATCGCGACCAATATTTACCCAACTACCGGGTTAGATCGTCAAAATCCCTAGGTGGTTGGAGGGCCCTGTCCGTAATGTTTCAAATGTTATCAACTGGGGAGAGATCCGGCGACATTGTTGGCCAACATAGGGTTTAACAAGCACGACGACGAGCAGCAGAAACTCCCGTCGTTTTCGGGGTAGGGTGATGTAAATGTAAGCCCAGGATGCCTTGCCGTGTATGGTACCATAACGTGCCTGTCAAGATGTCGCAAATGACAACCAAAGGGCTTTTGATATGAAAGGAAGTGGCACCTCAGACCCTCACGCGTAGCTGTCGGGCGAAACTCAGGTTGGTGCCCCACCGCTGTCCGGATGCGTCTGTTCTGCCTGGAATCTCAGTGACGGAGTAGAAATGTCTTCAGAGACGAGTTCCGCTTTTAATAAAGCCCCGATGAGCGAACATTTGCTCAATTTCTGAAGCTCTTTCTTTTCAACAAATCTTCCAATTCTTCTGAAATGGTAATCATTCGTTTGTCTGTTCATCTACATCACATCTACCCTGTTCCGTCCCATTCGGATAATATTTTCTTGGTGTATCGTTTGCCTTAGGGGGTATACTTGTTTACCAGCCACAAGTCGCCTACAATTTTCGTTTTATTCGCAGTTTTCGCTCGTCAGACGCGATCAGCTTCAGAATTTCAGCAGCCACTGCTATGTAAAATGCTAATGACAGACATACAACAGTCTCGTGTCAAGTGGTAACTAAATTAACATTTTGTAGTTCAACGATATGAAACTAGGTATGTAAAGTCCGTGTTCTGTTAATCTTCGCCGGCCGCTGTGGCTGACCGGTTCTAGGCGCTTTAGTCTGGAACCGCGCGACCGCTACGGTCGCAGGTTCGTATCCTGCCTCGGGCATGAATGTGTGTGATGTCCTTAGGTTAGTTAGGTTTAAGTAGTTGTAAGTTCTAGGGGACTGATGACCTCAGATGTTAAGTCCCATAGTGCTCAGAGCCATTTGAACCATTTGTTAATCTCCCTTCAATGGTGATTTTCACAACGAGGTTCCCTTGCCTCCAAAATAGTTTACGTAGGTATTTTACGTATTTCTTGATTCAGTAATACTATATTACGTTCAATTCATTTACAATCGAAGCATTAGTCGTTTTTTTTTCAGTCCATGATATCTGCAGCGATTAATTGTATGCCACAGTTCAAAATTTCCTGTGCCCCTGGCCGTCAACCAGTGCTTCTCCATCTCAGAAAGCAGCGCTCTTCAAGAGTTACGCAACACTAGGAGGTAAATTGTGAATCGTTTTCCAAAAAGAGTTGGTTCTTCTAGACGACAGTATAATACAATTCCAATTTTCCCCTCTATGTTCTACACCTTTGGTACAGATTGCCGCCATGTTTCAAGTCTTCCTACCGGCTTTGTTCTGCAGACGCAGCGGGATCTCGCCCTCAGCGGTTCTCCATCCCGGCCACAAAGGCCGGAATAACAGCTTCTGCGGCGCCCTCGTTCCTCATATGATAGAACATTTCATACCGCCGCGCCGCAGCCGCTGCCGTTGCCGCCCTGCACCGCAGACCGACCGGAAGACAAAGACGGCTGCACGCTAATTCAATTCGACACCGGCGGCTAGAGACTCCCACGGACTGGTGGTAACTGCGGCAAAAGGGGAGGGATCCAGCGTGCGAGTAAGTGAAAAGAGACGTAGACAGAAGGAGAGAGAGAGAGAGAGAGACACACACAGAGAGAGGAACGTTATTTGGATTCCTGCATCCGTAGCTTCGACACTGGCGTCGCCGGGAAACAAACGTATCAGAGTAAATCTGGTTACGGCGTCGCAGATGAATAATACATGCCGCGAGGACCTCCCGCCGGCAGCGGTGCGGCGCCGCTGGCTAACCCAACAGCCGTCAAGTGGCGACACGGCACCGGCCGTGTATCGCGTCCAGGTTCAGACACGGCTATCACAAGCGGCAGGTGGCACTACTTGGACGTCATTAGCTTGTTCTTTCACTATTATATGAATGCGTGGTGTCTGTCCTTTCAGACATGTCCGCAGCTGCGATATACATTACATGTAGACTGAAGGTGGAGGTGGGGAGAAAGGAAAACGGCTGTGAGGCGTGCCGAGATAGTCCGCGTAGTTGGGATAGTACTGTGTTCTGGACGGCTCAGTGACTAACGCACCTGTCTAATAAATAGGAGATCTCGGTTTCGAATCCCAGTCTGGTACACATTTTCACTTGTCGCTGCTGATACCGGGTAATGTCCCGATGCATCTGATATCAGTAATCCCATTCCTTTACCTTCCTTTCTCCCCATCTCAACATTCAATTTACATATATTGTATCACAGTTCAGGATTCAGCGTGGTGTCTGTTCTTTCGAGTATGTATGAAAGAACAGACACCACGCATTCATATAACTTACTCGACTAGATAGGCAATGGGTCCACCTTCTTCAGTGCGGACGCAGATTTACATCCTACATCCTACCTCCTGTGGGATTCTGAAGAGTAACGAGCGTGGAGAAAATGGAGAGGGACTGCAGATATCTACATCTACATCCATACTCCGCAAGCCACCTGATATGTGGCGCTCGGTGGAAATGTGGATAGGCCTTGAGGCGTGCCTAGGTAGTCCGCACATTGGCGATAACACCTTGTCCCGGACGGCACTGTGCGTAATGCACGTGCCTAGTAAGTCTGCCGGCACGGTAGCTCAGCGTGCTCGGTCAGAGGGTTAGCTGCCCTCTGCAATAAAAAAAATCTGAGTGAATGGATCAACGAAAAACTTGAACGGACGTCATAGGACGTCCGCACCGAACACATAGAACAAACTATAACCATCAAAAATAAAAATAAAAAGTAAGTGGGAGATCTCGGGTCCGAATCCAGGTGCAATACGTATTTTAACCCGTCGCCACAGATTCTGCATAATATCCTGATGCAGCTGACATCCTCAGCCCTTCTGTTTCATTTCCTTTCTCCTCACCTCCACCCTCAGCTTACGTATTTTTACACTAAGCCAGCAAGTGTCCCAAGGCCGCCTACACTGAATATTCATGCCTTACCGAGTTTCACTAAATTCAGTATTACAGTGTTGTGGGTGATAGTGTCCCCTCCTCCATACAGGTTTTGTAAGGTTCAAAAATGGCTCTGAGCACTATGGGACTTAACATCGGAGGTCATCAGTCCCCTAGAACTTAGAACTACTTAAACCTAACTAACCTAAGGACATCACACACATTCATGCCCGAGGCAGGATTCTAACCTGCGACCGGAGCGGTCGCGCGGTTCCAGACTGTATCGCCTAGAACCGCTCGGCCACCCCGGCCGGCTTGTAAGGTTCTGTACGCTTTTAACATCTTCCCTGGTTGCCATTTTCCAGTCAACTGGGGTCTATTAATAGTTTCCAGACAGTGCATACTGACTCTGCGGCGTATAATAGCTCTTGCGAGGCACTATCATAAAGTTTCATCTACCACGGGAGTAACGAAATGTGTGCTTTGTTTCCGAGAGCTAATATTCACTATGGCAATAGAACTCGTCTTATCTGGCGGCTGTTGACAGCAAAAAAGAGTTTAACTATTGCAGGCTTTAATATTTGATACGTGTAGCAGGTTCCTGTATCACCAAAATAAAGTTTAGTCTGAATAGCGACTGTGAAATTCTGCTTCCCATATAAGATCATGAAACGTCACAAGAAATTTACTTTTATACAACTTTTCCAGATTATCTGTTTCCTGTCTTTTGGCAGTTCAATGAGTAAGATAAGTAAATAATTCATACGAATATTTAATAACAGTTAACTACGGCTTATTCACAGTAAAACTCTCTTCAGCTTAGAATGCCTTCCCAACATGGCAAAGAGAAATTAAGCATTTGTCTTGAACCCAAGAAACGTATTATTTAATCACTTCATTAAGCTCTGACACTGAAGCAAGACCTGAACAAGACCTCTCGCAAAAGTGACGTTCATAAAATTGCAGTTAAGCCTTTTATATTTTCTAATAGGCAGCGGGTAAAACAAAGAAATCCACAGCGATGTCGGATGGAAACATCTCTGGAATCTAACTCGACCTATAGTCAAAGACATGGAAGCCGGATAAAACGAATAGAATCGAAGCATTTGAGATACGGTGCTACAGACAAATGTTGAAAGTTAGGTGGACTGATAAGGTAAGAAATGAGGTTGTCCGCAGAATCGAAGAGGAAAGGAATGTATGGAAAACACCGAAAGAAGAAGGGAGAGGAAGATAGGAGAAAGATTATGACAACATGAATTAGCTCCCATGGCACTAGAGGGAGCTGTTGAGGATAAAAACTCTAGAGGAAAACAGAGGCTGGAATGCATGCAACATATCATTCAGGACATAGATTACAAGTGGCTACTCTGAGAGAAGAAGGCTGGGGCAGAAGAGGAATTAGGGGTGCCCCGCATCAAATCAGTCAGAAGATTGATGACTCGAAAAAAAAAAAACAAGGGTTGAAGACAGTAAAATTTTCTTTTACACCATTCGTACATTTAGGGAAAGCTTCTGATAATGCTGACTGCAATACATTTTCTTGAAATTATGAAGACAAAAGGGGTAAAATACAGAGTGCAAAACCTTCACCGAAGAAATTGCAGTTCCAGTGAGGTGAAGAAGAATTCACAGGACGAGATGAACGGAAAGAACAATGTAATAAGTACAGCATATGTACTGCTAGTAAATCGAAGAAAGACGAATTTAAAGAGCAAGCTAAATAACCGAAGTAATACATGACGGTCGAAGCAAGGAGGAAGTAATAAGCAGACTAGCTATAGGCAAACAGAGCGTTCATGTCCAAAAAACGGTCTACTGTTGTGTAATAACGACCATAATTTGAGGAAGAAATTTCTGAGAATGTACGTCTGGATCTGAATATTGTACGGGAACCATTCACAAAATCTGAGAAGCAGAGAACTGATACATGTGAGACATGGTGCTAGACAAGGATTTTGAAAACTGGGTGAAAAGATAAGAAATGAGGAGCATTTCAGATTGCATGTTAATATCACTTTCGTCTTCGTTGCTGACTTCAGATTCACTTCGTACAGGGACAGATTCTTCTTCCTCAACAGCTTAAGTAGACTTTCCTGCAACCCCACCCCTTCTTCGAACTGTTAAGCAGACTTTACTTCATCCCTAGCACTTCATATAACTAGCACTGAAATCAAACTGCAGTTGTGTCGAACAATGTGAAAGGGAAGCAGTAGTTAAGTAGGAAGTGAGACCAGTTTGCAGCTTACGTCCGGTATTATTTCAGTCTGTACAGTGAGGAAGAGTGGAGGGTGGGGGGGGGGGTGGTGGGGGTAGAGGGGAGGCGGAGGGGGAGGGGTGGAGAAATTAAAAGTATCAGATTTTCCGACGACTTTTTAAATGTCTCTGAGGCGCAAAGGATTCCGAACAGTAGCTCAATGGAATGATAGTGTCTTGAAAACTTGTTTAAGATGAACACCAACAAGCATGAAACAAAGTTAATACAATGTAGTCGAACTAAATCAGGCGATGAACAGGATTTTAGATTAGAAAGAGACACTAAATGTAGTAGATGCGTTTTGTCAATTGGATGGTACAATATATGGCCACAGCCTATGTAGATAGGATAAAATGCTGATACTTAACAAGAAAAATCTGAAAATAAGACATTTGTTAGCAACGAACATAAATTATAAAGCTTGGGTGCGTCTTCTGAAGGTATTTGCCTTGGGTGCAGCATTATTCTGATGTCAAACGAGTATGATATACAGTTCATACAAGAAGAGAATAGAAGTTTCTGAAAAGTGATGTTACAAAATTCTGTTGAAGATAATATGGAAAAAATCGGATAAGCAGTCAAGGATACTGAATAATATACAGGATAAGAAAAATTCATGACATAATCTAATTAAATAAAGGATCTGTTGATCGGACACGTCCCGGGTCGTCAAGCAGTCGTTACTACGACAATCGAAGAAAGTGTGGGAGATATAAATTCTAGAAGGTGACCACGTCTTGTTGACTACAGTAAGCAAGTTCTAATAGGTGCAGGTAGTCAGTCGTATATATGCAGAGATGATTTTCACAGGACATGTAACAGCTCATTTTAGTGAGAATCTAGTCGGGACATGTAGTTGAGCTCTGTACTGGTCATGCTTTAGTCAAAAGGAGCAGGGTGGAAACCTGCTGCTTCGGCCGCGAGGAGAATAGTTGGCTAGCTAAAGAAACGGAGTGTGGGCTCGCCGTTCGCTTGGGGCCGACAGCCCTGGGAACGCTGACACCGAGAATTCGACCCGTTCTTAGAAATGTTTGTCAAGACGCCCTTGCGACCTCTGGAGTCGCTGTGTAACCATAGCGGCTGTGGGAAACTCCGAGACTATTTTGCAAACATAGAGCGGACGTCTCTCTGCAGCTGTCGAACGCCAGACGCAGCCGTATTACGCGGTTCTCGGAAATGCTAGTCGTGACGCCTTGCGACCTCTCGAGTATTTATGGGACAACAGCGGCTCTGACAACTCCGAGGCTATTTTTCTAACGTAGAGCAGAGATATCTCGGCAGCTGTCGAAAGCCAGACGCAGCCACCTAAAGCGGCTCTCGGAAATGCTTGTCCTGACGCCTTGTAACCCCTGGAGTATTTATGGGACCACAGCGGCTCTGAGAACTCCGAGGCTATTTTGCAGACACAGACCAGAAGTATGTCGGCTACTGCCAAGTGTTACTTTCCCACTGACCTAACTGTGGTTCCCAGAGCAGTTACACCGGGAAATTCATCTTGGAGGATCAAGATGATGATGATGATACTGATGATGTCTGGTTTGTTGGGCGCTCAACTGCACGGTCATCAGCACCCATACAAAGTCCCAATTTTTCCACAGTCCAATCTTCTTCACAAACCAATCCAGCCACTGTGAAGAATGATAAGGATGATTATGAAACGATGAGGACAACACAAACACCCTGTCCCTGGGAAGAGAAAATCCCCAATCTAGTCGGGAATCGAACCAGGGATCCCGTGATTAAGAGGAAGCAACGCTAGACACTAGGCCACGAGCTGCAGACGAGGGTCAAGAAAGGCAGTGACGTAGTAGGGAACCTGGTGTCCAATGAGAGCTCGTCGCTGTGGTAATTCATGAGGCACCAAATAAAAACAGGAAAAGGCCAGGATCTGCGTATAGGAGTACTGAAGTCAAAACGGTAGTGAAGCTAGTGGGCGTTCGGTCTGAGGCGTCTTGTCACGGTCCGTGCGGCACGGACGTTCGAGTCCTCCCTCGGGCATGGGTGTGTGTGCTGTCAACAGCGTAAGTTAGTTTAAGTTAGATTAAGTAGTGTTAAGCTTAGGGACCGATGACCTAAGCAGTTTGTTTCCATAAGATCTTACCACAAACGAACAAACAAAGCAGTGGGCGTTAGTCCGGAGTCGGGGCAGTAGCGTAAATACGAAGTGGTGACACCGGCATTAGCAGTTGGAAGCAACGCTGAGGACGAGGGTAGGAGTTCAGCAATGATCGGAGGACAACGGAAAGGCACAGCGCTCACCGTCAAAGACAAAGAGCCTCAGTGAACTTTCCGTAGTTTCGTTTATGGGAGGGAGCAGGTAATACTGATCGGTTGAAGACTAAAGGACGGGTATTTTGTGGGTTTTACTAGGTGTCAGGAAGGATTGGAATTGTCTAAGGATGCCACAGAGGCAAGAAAAAAACCTTATTTGTCGTAGTGTAAAGGAGCATTTATTAGTCATTAACTACAGAGACTACATGAAACATTATTTGTGAAAGTGTTAAAGCGTGGAAACGTTAATTAAAAGATGAGAATAAAACCCTTTCTACTTACAATTTATATTGCTATATCTCTCTGAAAGTTAGTCTCACCACCTTTAAGTGTTTTTGTGTGTTATGTGCCGTCATTTCTTCTTGAGTGTCCGCCGTATTGATTGTGTAATGAGATGCTATGGTTTTATGCGGTATCTGTATTTCTGCATTGGTTTTCTTAGTTCCGGCAATCCTTATGAACGGAGGCTGGGTCGTCGCGACTGTCAGATGGGCCAATGATTTCCATTTTGAATAATTCCCTTTGTCTCACGGTGTGAACCTTTCGTAGTGAGGGTGGTGGCCCAAAATAACAGTTATCAGTGTTGAGAGGCTGCTGAAAGACGTTAACATGATGTGAGTAGCGCATTTATGGTTGGAGCAATTGCAGATAGACTAGCATGGAGAGCTATGTTTCTCGGAGAATCGTCTTCGGTCTGAAGCCTACCACAAATACTTCAAGAGATTACTGTAATTCTCAATTCACGTAACTCCATTAGGAAAAACGAATCCTACGTAATATCTGTCTTACTAATTCAGTTGGCTCCGTGAAATTTCTTTTAAGAAAAAATAAGGAAGATTCGAGTTTGACCATGAAGTCATCAAAGGCGAGCTACGACCTCGGATTGAGGGACACGCGGAAAGAAAGCTGCCATGCACGAGGGTTTGCTGAAAAGTAATGTCTCCGAATTTTTTACTTGATAACTTTTAAAGATTTTTTTAAATAAACCTACTCAGTTACCACTTTACATTTTCATTCTTCATGCCTATATTTATCATTCAACCTAGTCTCCTTGGCGACTAGCACAGTTTTGACTTTTTTGACATAAGCCCAACCTTTCTTCTGCTTGTACCGTTCCATGAATGTTGAAGTCCACGAAGGAAAGTTTTGTAAATACTCCGAGCTCTGTCACATATGTTGAGGTTAGCAATACCGTTTCCGTCACTACGATCACAAACAACCCAACGTCGCACATTACTGATGGCGATACGATAATCACCGAATACATTTTTCATTTTTTATGGATTGCAATTGGAGGCACGTTTTCTGCAGTTACTCACTCAATTACAGCAGACGGTTTCTCAGGCACTGACATAACTCCGAAACACACCGCCTGTTATTACAATTCGGAGCCCTCTAACGGCAGACGGTTGCAGCTTACATCAGGGAAGCGAAAAGGGAGAAAAGCTGAATTAATGAATTAAAATCTACTGCAAGGCCTGGACTTCAACCCACTTCTCCTCTTTAGTAGGTCGATACGCTATCCACTACACCACCCTACCATTGTGGCTTCCACAGCTGCACTGATTACCCTAGCCCTTTGCTGCCCTCCCTAACACAAACGTCAGTTCATGCCTCAACCCGTCTTCATTTTCCTCTTCTTAAATCGTCGGTATTGCCGTGGCTCTCCGCTACTGGAGTAGCACCCTAGCTTTGCACGTACTGGGGAAATCCAGCATGTAGCTCAGACGTAGACGATGACAATCAGTACATGTAATACCTCAACCGATATTGAAAAGAGAATAAAAAATTCGGAGTTGCTATTTTTGAACACGCCCTTTGACCTCTTAAAGGAGGCACACAGGCGGGAGCTGTAAGTAGTTTAAGGAAATAAGAGAAAGCTAAAATTACGATAGCGGGACAGCGCTTTGAATAAGCGCCTTCCAGAATTCGAGTGCCATGTCGTCTCAGCTTCATCGGTTCGCATTTTTTCTCTGCAAACATAACTCAAGACGCAAAAATCAGTTTAAAAATTGAATCTGAACCTCGTATCTGTTAATTTAGTACGAAAATAATGTACAGTAGACGAATCAGCCAAGCTTACACTCAGTCTCGTCATTTGGCTCACCAGTGAAGTCGCTCAAAGAAATACTCAACTGACAGATATGGAAGTTAGTAAGCAGCAAAATTAGCCAGGTAGAACCGCAGACGTTGCACAGGAAACTCGCAGAAAAATATTTTCGAATATATTCCAGTCTTCACATAAAAGCTGCATACGATTTAGACAGCATGAAAATTTCATTCAAGCAGGAGGTTGCCGGTACAGTTATGTTGTGCAATACTTTTCACAGTAACGTATTAAATGAAAGTAGGGTCCTTAAGTTCTGGAAGGAAGGTTTTATTTAGAAGTCTCGTTTATCCTGAGCTCTGCTGAACAAACGTCGTACAGAAATATTGCGGTATCCTAACTGGAAAAACCGTAACACGAATGACATGGCGTTTTTCCATGTAACCCGTGTAGAATCCTTTTACTGACATGACCTTCATAAAAATGTCAACCACCCTCACACCAAATGCGAATCTAGTGTGCGAACTAGTGCACCGACACGCTCCATTACGTTAGTTATGGTATTAATTAATCCTTCCAGTTGCAATGTCGGCCGTCGACCGAAATACTGTTTCCCGCTTTTGTTACAATGTAGGATGACGTCCAACGTGCTTTTTTAATTAGGTTTTTTTACCCGTTCTTCTGTCGCGAACATTTCAGCTCGTTTCGCCATGTTGCACTCACTCTAATCATACTGTTGTCTGCTACATATATAGATGTGTGCCGTGCTATCCTCTTCTCACAGAGTTTGCTTCTATGAAGATGGTAAGGAAAAGACGGATATGTGACGATGATATCGCGAAGTAGTTTTTAGAAATTCTAGGGATGAAAGAGAGTCTGTTAAGGGGTGGCGTAAGAAAAACCTCTTGCACTACGCACTGAATCTGAAGATGGTAACGAAGATGACGATGATGTTAATGTGCCGTCTGTAAACCATCTCATTTCTCATCAGCCCACCTAATTTTCAATGCTCTTATGCAAAAACAAATCTCACAGGCATCGATTCTCTTCTTTTTACTATTCTCTCACAATTCATGGATCGCTGCCACACAATGTTGTGCTCCAAACGCAGATTCTCATGAATGTATTCCCGAAATGAAAGACGATTTTTGACACCAATAGACTTCTTATGTTCTTATGACAAGGAAGGCTATCATGAGCCATTTTGCTTCCAGAATAGCAGATGTTCCTTTCTTCGTATGACTTGTGGTCACCAGTTTTGGTGTTAAATTTATCGTTAACCTCATTTCTGTCACTCTTCATTGATTTCGTCCTTCTCCGATTTACTCTCAAGCCTTATCCTGTGTTCATTAGATTCTTTATTCTGTTCAACTCATCTTCCAACTCGTCCTCACATTCCCCGATGATATCAGTGTCATCAGAGAATATTATCATTGATATTTTGTCGCCTTCAAATTTAATCTGACTACCGCAAACCTACGTCTCTAGCATTTGTAGACTTGGAGAAACCTTTTGACAATGTTGACTGGAATACTCTCTTTCAGATTCTGAAGGTGGGAGGGGTAAAATACAGGGAGCGAAAGGCTATTTACAATTTGTACAGAAACCAGATGGCAGTTATAAGAGTCGAGGGACATGAAAGGGAAGCAGTGCTTGGGAAGGGATTGAGGCAGGGTTGTAGCCCCTCCCCGATCCTATTCAATCTGTATATTGAGGAAGCAGTAAAGGAAACAGAAGAAAAGTTCGGAGTACGTATTAAAATCCACGGAGAAGAAATAAAAACTTTGAGGTTTGCCGATGACATTGTAATTCTGTCCGAGACAGCAAAGGACTTGGAAGAGCAGTTGAACGGATTTGACAGTGTCTTGAAAGGAGGATATAAGATGAACATCAACAAAGCAAAACGAGGATAATTGAATGTAGTCGAATTAAATCGGGTGATGCTGAGGGAATTAAATTAGGAAACGAGACACTGAGAGAAGTTTTGCTATTTGGAGAGCAAAATAACTGATGATGAGCGAAGTAGAGAGGATATAAAATGTAGACTGGCAATGGCAAGGAAAGCGTTTCTGAAGAAGAGAAATTTGTTAACATCGAGTACAGATTTAAGTGTCAGGAAGTCGTTTCTGAAAGTATTTGTATGGAGTGTAGCAATGTATGAAAGTGAAACATGGACGATAAATAGTTTAGACAAGAAGAGAATAGAAGCTTTCGAAATGTGGTACTACAGAAGAATGCTGAAGATTACATGGGTAGATCACATAACTAATGAGGAGGTATTGAATAGAATTGGGGAGAAGAGGAGTTTGTGGCACAACTTGACTAGAAGAAGGGATCGGTTGGTAGGACATGTTCTGAGGCATCAAGGGATCACCAATTTGGTACTGGAGGGCAGCGTGGAGGGTAAAAAATTGTCAAGGGAGACCAATAGATGAATACACTAAGCAGATTCAGAAGGCTGTGGGCTGCAGTAGGTACTGGGAGATGAAGAAGCTTGCACATGATAGAGTAGCGTGGAGAGCTGCATCAAATCAGTCTCAGGACTCAAGACCACAAAAATAACCGCAACTCTATTTCATTTTCGCTATTGCATCTTAACTATAGTGACTGAACAATAGAGGCAAAATACAGTGTCCCTCTCTTATATCATTTTAGTCTGTATGCTTTCTTCATGATCTCAAACGCTTTTTTTGCTCCCTCTTCGTTGTTGTTTTTACTCTATTTTACCCATCTGTTCTATAACTTCGCATATTCTTCCGAAAATTTCGAACATCTTGCATCTTTTTGATTGTCGAACTCTTAATCTAGGAGGACAGTTTCTGTCAACGTGACTTGACTTTTCTTATTACTAAGGGCATGGTCATAACTGCCTCTTTACCTTTCTTGAAGTGAAATCGACCGTTATCTAACATACCTCCAATTTTCTCCTCCATTTTCTATGTATCATTCTCGTTAGCAACTAGGATGCACGAGCTGTTAAGCTGATTGTGCGATTGTTCTCGCACTTATCCACCGTTGCAGTCATCGGGATAATGTTGATTATATTTTTCCGGAAGTCTGCTGGTATGTCGCGAGTCCTATACTACCAACGCATGAACTTTAGTCGTTTGGTGACCATTTCCCCCAACGATATTACAAGTTCCAGAGGAATGACATCTTCTCCTTCTGCTTTATTTGATCGCAACTGTTTCTAAGCACTGTCCACCTCAAATTATAAAACTGGATATCTTCCTAATCTAATCCCATTTTTCCTTCCATCACGTCATCGACCCTCTGGCAGGAACTTCAGTGTAATTTTTCCTCCCACCCACTCTCTCCTCTGCTTATAATAATGCAATTTCTTTATCAGTAGCGGTGTTGACACCTTCGCTGTTAATTACATACATCATCGATTTCGGAATACGAATTCCGTCATCAGATGTACATCTGGGAATCCGGTCGCATCCATAGATCGATTCAAGTGTACACGTCCAAGTGAGGAAAACAGATAATCGGTTCAACTGTACAATTCCAAGTGAGGAAAGCAGATAACAAGTTGTAGTGTAACGACGCAAGTTTTTATAAATGATTTTCTTTTGACATATGACCATGTGCAGACTTCGTCACCTACGTCAGTTACAACACACTTCAAAATTATTTAAATTCTTTTTATATTGTCTCTAAATGGTTCTTGAACGAAACTGTAAAACGTCATCATTTGAGTCGTATGCACAGAATTTCATCACTCAGTCCAATTTGTTTGCGCAAACTTTTTCAATTTAGATGTCGTTTGTTTCTTCTCAGAAATTATATTAATGCAAGTTATCTACTTTAATAAATATTAGAACCACATTGAATAAACTTTCAATACTCAAACTCGCGATGAACGTTATCAAAATTAATAATCTTGTCAAATAAATTCGTAATTCATTTAGATAATTCTTCATAAATAAATTCTCGATTCACATATTTAAACTTTAGTAGCATCCACTAGTTAATTATCTTACATATAGACGTGAACCTGAGCCTTGACAAGATAGGACTGAACATTTACAAAATGATTAAACTTTCTATGACATCATTGTTGTAGAAACATTACCATACGCAACAACTCGGTTTCAGGATCTTCTGTTGCTCTCTGGCTGTCGACCCACGACGTATAGTGGCCAGCAATTTTCTCTCTGGCCCCGGCAGTGAAGATGCTGTCTCTGTTCGTTGCGCCGCCCTCTCCGTACATGAAACATAAAAAAATAAATACAAAACTTTAGATAATTCACAACAATTACAAAGATTACAAAAATACATAAACAAAACACTAAATTAAATTTATATTCACCTGCAAACTGGGCTGACACTGGTGGATGGGTGACGCTTCAATTTCGCGTCCCACTACATACCCCACCCACAAGCTCAGTTTTTCAGATTTTAACCGAAAATAAAACTTCTTCTATATACAATATTTATCTATTAATATTATACATTTTTCTCACAATTTTCCGTAATCTAAAGGCTTTGCTCTTAGATAGATCCAATCCTTTTATGACAGTATTGTTGTGACTATCATTTACTTTTAATTGTGCTATTATGGTAATTCACAACTGAATATATGGAGAGTATTCCTTTTCATTTAATAGTTGCTAGTAAATAATAATTTAGTACGTTCCTTAACGTTGTTACATTAGGACAGAGCATTCAAATTGTGATAGGTTAGTTTCAGTTTTATTCATTTACTAAGATTAGTCTTTCAAAAATATATATTACTAATAAGTTTCTCACAATAACTAATAGTACTATTTACTTTATGTCGTTCTTTTCCCTAGTGCTTTATTTATGCCTGAGGTCAAGAAGAAATCAAGCAAAATTTTCTTTAGAATCTCGGCGCGGCTTTCTTTACCTTCGGACACTTTGTTGGGTAATGGCAATTTACTTAGGAGAAACAAGCGAGAGAGCCCTGTTTGGTGTGTTCTACATTAACACTATTACAAATCTCTATTAAAGGCACTCTGCTATGTTCTCGTGAGCCATATAGCTCTGGACGCCCATGGTCCCTAAAATTATTCGCCATCCCCTTTGGTTCCTACTATCCAAGTAAATATAATATATACAAAATTCCTTCTGACCTAATAACAAAACTTTCTTCCATATAAATCCCCTTTTAGTTATCTTTTCCCTTTTTAAAGTACCGGTAGATTATTGTAGAACACTCGTTTAAACTCCCTGTCATTTCTTTAAAATAACACGTAACTATCACGAAAAACTTCACATGAATAACCTATGAACGCTCGTCCATATGTAACATATACTAAATACTAACTTATTCAGGAATGAAGTGTTTAATTTGATCGACACTATATAATCCCTTAATTACACCTGATGAAGGTTTCGTAGGAAGTAAGGCTTTGGGATGTACAATCTTATGTACAACATATGGACCTTCAAAGATAAAGAAAAATTTTCTACATTCCTTGTTGGTCTTCGAACTTTTAGGATCAGATCGTACTAATACAAGATCTTCCTTTTCTCGTTCGGATGGACAATTCGTAGAATAACATTTTTCTTTCCTTTACATAATACGGTAACCTACTAATTAGGACTCGTATTAGATGACTTTCAATAATTGGTCCTTCAATTAATTTAGCATGGTTTAAATGCCATTCGAAATAATTCCTATAAGCTCACCACCGTTTAGAATAAGGAGGAGGGTGTAACAACTCTAAAGTTAAGTGTTGTTGTTTTCCTCTCGACCAATAATTTTGTTTAAACTGCTTAACAAATTCATTCCAATCCCTAAATTCAGTTATATGCAGTACTGCCCATTCCGCAGCTTCTGCTTCTAAATGTCCTATTACAAATTGAATCCGTTTTTAATTACTACATTTAGGAGACAATGAAGTTTCAAAAGCTTTTATAAAGATTATAGGGTGAAGTTCGCCTCCTGGTTTGAATACAGGAAATCAGCTTGCTACATTTGAATTTGTCGATATATCAACCCAACATTCTGCGAGAGACATAGTTGTATTTTGTTTAGATTGCAGAGACGGAGTTGCATCGGATTGGCTTGCCGTGATTTCTTTATTTGTATTGTTGTCGTCCGAGCAAGCAAACACGATGCGACTGTTGTCTCTGATTACGTTATTACTTCTACTACTTGAAATGTTTTCATTATTATCTAATTCCGATAACCGTTTAGTAATTTCCTGTATTCGCATTTCTGTATTGGATACGCGGTTAGCTAATATCGATTCTTCACTGTGTTCACGATGTGAACACTCTGTACCTTCGTCAATGTTATTATCTTTGGAAGTCTCAAGGTTACTGCATATTTCGGTAATTAAAGATTTCATGTTTTCTGTTCGAGTATGATCTTTTTCTACTCGATGAGTTAATATCTCTAATTCTACATTACCTATTGAAGAAATCTCTACAGGTTTGGTAGAAACCTCTTTAATAGATTCTAATAATTCTCTACGAACAGTTTCTGTTTGCATAGAAAATTCATCTCGTAACTTATCGTTATTTTTCTCTATTTCATTTACTATTAAGACATTGACATTATCTAGTCTCTTGGTTAAGTCAGTAATATCATTTCGCATGCGAGTTTTTTCCTCACGTGATTCCTAGATATGTTCTTCTAACCTTTTACAATTATCAGCAATCTTATTACTAAGTCCTACTGGTTTTTCCTGCATTTCAACTTTAGAAGCCTCTATTTTATCACTTAATTCTCGATTGGTTTCATTAAGATGTTCCTGTAGCCTGTCTGTCGATTTTGTTAGCTCCCCTTTAAGTTCCTCTTTTAATCTAGCCGTAGATTCTTCGTTAGACTGTTTTAATTCCTGTTTTACTCTAGCGGTAGATTCTTCGTTAGATTGTTTTAATTTCGCGATCGCCCTAAAAAGGAATCTCATGCTCCTATCGGACACAGATTGCTCTTCGTCTGTCATTTCACTTCCCGACATTATTGTAAGATATCAACTAGTTACCCACGAAGACTTGTAATCAACAATCCTATTAAAAGTACACTCCCTATGTACAACACTCCACTTCCAACTTAAAACAGACACACCGAACACTAATAATGTAGTTTGTAGTTCTCGGTGATCAGTGTGCTGCTATGGGCTGCAGAAGTATCAGCCGTCGATGCAGCCGCTGAGATGCTGCGACTCCGCTTCCGCAACCGGCAGGACGCTGAGTCGTACACCGGAGACGTCACTGGCTGTAACCACGCCCGGCCCCACCGTAGACAGGCGAAGCCCTCAGCAACCCCTCTAATACCAGCCGGAGGAACGCCCCCCCCCCCCCCCCTATCTGACGTACTGGGCCTGTTAGTTTAGGGAGAAAAAGGTTTTTTTTTTTTTTTTTTTTTTTTTTTTGATATTCCGCAAGCCACCCAACGGTGTGTGGCGGAGGGCACTTTACGTGCCACTGTCATTACCTCCCTTTCCTGTTCCAGTCGCGTATGGTTCGCGGGAAGAACGACTGTCTGAAAGCCTCCGTGCGCGCTCTAATCTCTCTAATTTTACATTCGTGATCTCCTCGGGAGGTATAAGTAGGGGGAAGCAATATATTCGATACCTCATCCAGAAACGCACCCTCTCGAAACCTGGCGAGCAAGTTACACCGCGATGCAGAGCGCCTCTCTTGCAGAGTCTGCCACTTGAGTTTATTAAACATCTCCGTAACGCTATCACGGTTACCAAATAACCCGGTAACGAAACGCGCCGCTCTTCTTTGGATCTTCTCTATCTCTTCCGTCAACCCGACCTGGTACGGATCCCACACTGATGAGCAATACTCAAGTATAGGTCGAACGAGTGTTTTGTAAGCCACCTCCTTTGTTGATGGACTACATTTTCTAAGCACTCTCCCAATGAATCTCAACCTGGTACCCGCCTTACCAACAATTAATTTTATATGATCATTCCACTTCAAATCGTTCCGCACGCATACTCCCAGATATTTCACAGAAGTAACTGCTACCAGTGTTTGTTCCGCTATCATATAATCATACAATAAAGGATCCTTCTTTCTATGTATTCGCAATACATTACATTTGTCTATGTTAAGGGTCAGTTGCCACTCCCTGCACCAAGTGCCTATCCGCTGCAGATCTTCCTGCATTTCGCTACAATTTTCTAATGCTGCAACTTCTCTGTATACTACAGCATCATCCGCGAAAAGCCGCATGGAACTTCCGACACTATCTACTAAGTCATTTATATATATTGTGAAAAGCAATGGTCCAATAACACTCCCCTGTGGCACGCCAGAGGTTACTTTAACGTCTGTAGACGTCTCTCCATTGATAACAACATGCTGTGTTCTGTTTGCTAAAAACTCTTCAATCCAGCCACACAGCTGGTCTGATATTCCGTAGGCTCTTACTTTGTTTATCAGGCGACAGTGCGGAACTGTATCGAACGCCTTCCGGAAGTCAAGAAAAATAGCATCTACCTGGGAGCCTGTATCTAATATTTTCTGGGTCTCATGAACAAATAAGGCGAGTTGGGTCTCACACGATCGCTGTTTCCGGAATCCATGTTGATTCCTACATAGTAGATTCTGGGTTTCCAGAAATGACATGATACGCGAGCAAAAAACATGTTCTAAAATTCTACAAGAGATCGACGTAAGAGATATAGGTCTATAGCTTTGCGCATCTGCTCGACGACCCTTCTTGAAGACTGGGACTATCTGTGCTCTTTTCCAATCATTTGGAACCCTCCGTTCCTCTAGAGACTTGCGGTACACGGCTGTTAGAAGGGGGGCAAGTTCTTTCGCGTACTCTGTGTAGAATCGAATTGGTATCCCGTCAGGTCCAGTGGACTTTCCTCTATTGAGTGATTCCAGTTGCTTTTCTATTCCTTGGACACTTATTTCGATGTCAGCCATTTTTTCGTTTGTGCGAGGATTTAGAGAAGGAACTGCAGTGCGGTCTTCCTCTGTGAAACAGCTTTGGAAAAAGGTGTTTAGTATCTCAGCTTTACGCGTGTCATCCTCTGTTTCAATGCCATCATCATCCCGTAGTGTCTGCATATGCTGTTTCGAGCCACTTACTGATTTAACGTAGGACCAGAACTTCCTAGGATTTTCTGTCAAGTCGGTACATAAAATTTTACTTTCGAATTCAATGAACGCTTCACGCATAGCCCTCCTTACGCTAACTTTGACATCGTTTAGCTTCTGTTTGTCTGAGAGGTTTTGGCTGCGTTTAAACTTGGAGTGGAGCTCTCTTTGCTTTCGCAGTAGTTTCCTAACTTTGTTGTTGTACCACGGTGGGTTTTTCCCGTCCCTCACAGTTTTACTCGGCACGTACCTGTCTAAAACGTATTTTACGATTGCCTTGAACTTTTTCCATAAACACTCAACATTGTCAGTGTCGGAACAGAAATTTTCGTTTTGATCTGTTAGGTAGTCTGAAATCTGCCTTCTATTACTCTTGCTAAACAGATAAACCTTCCTCCCTTTTTTTATATTCCTATTAACTTCCATATTCAGGGATGCTGCAACGGCCTTATGATCACTGATTCCCTGTTCTGTACATACAGAGCCGAAAAGTTCGGGTCTGTTTGTTATCAGTAGGTCCAAGATGTTATCTCCACGAGTCGGTTCTCTGTTTAATTGCTCGAGGTAATTTTCGGATAGTGCACTCAGTATAATGTCAGTCGATGCTCTGTCCCTACCACCCGTCCTAAACATCTGAGTGTCCCAGTCTATATCTGGTAAATTGAAATCTCCACCTAAGACTATAACATGCTGAGAAAATTTATGTGAAATGTATTCCAAATTTTCTCTCAGTTGTTCTGCCACTAATGCTGCTGAGTCGGGAGGTCGGTAAAAGGAGCCAATTATTAACCTAGTTCGGTTGTTTAGTGTAACCTCCACCCATAATAATTCACAGGAACTATCCACTTCTACTTCACTACAGGATAAACTACTACTAACAGCGACGAACACTCCACCACCGGTTGCGTGCAATCTATCCTTTCTAAACACCGTCTGTACCTTTGTAAAAATTTCGGCAGAATTTATCTCTGGCTTAAGCCAGCTTTCTGTACCTATAACGATTTCAGCTTCGGTGCTTTCTATCAGCGGTTGGAGTTCCGGTACTTTACCAACGCAGCTTCGACAGTTGACAATTACAATACCGATTGCTGCTTGGTCCCAGCATGTCCTGACTTTGCCCCGCACCCGTTGAGGCTGTTGCCCTTTCTGTACTTGCCCAAGGCCATCTAACCTAAAAAACCGCCCAGCCCACGCCACACAACCCCTGCTACCCGTGTAGCCGCTTGTTGCGTGTAGTGGACTCCTGACCTATCCAGCGGAACCCGAAACCCCACCACCCTATGGCGCAAGTCGAGGAATCTGCAGCCCACATGGTCGCAGAACCGTCTCAGCCTCTGATTCAGACCCTCCACTCGGCTCTGTACCAAAGGTCCGCAGTCAGTCCTGTCGACGATGCTGCAGATGGTGAGCTCTGCTTTCATCCCGCTAGCGAGACTGGCAGTCTTCACCAAATCAGATAGCCTCCGGAAGCCAGAGAGGATTTCCTCCGATCCATAGCGACACACACATCATTGGTGCCGACATGAGCGACCACCTGCAGATGGGTGCACCCTGTACCCTTCATGACATCCGGAAGGACCCTTTCCACATCTGGAATGACTCCCCCCGGTATGCACACGGAGTGCACATTGGTTTTCTTCCCCTCTCTTGCTGCCATTTCCCTAAGGGGCCCCATTACGCGCCTGACGTTGGAGCTCCCAACTACCAGTAAGCCCACCATTGGGCAGCATTGCTATTAACAGTGGAAAATTCGTATGGAGCGGTGTAGAGACCGAGGAGGAGAGTACATTGAAGGACATAACATGAAATTGTAAATAACTGTAAATAAATGTTTTTTCCGGCATCAGTCCGGTTTTTTTCTAGCCGCACCTCGTATTATAAAAGTATATAACAAATCCTAAAAAAATCAAATGGCTCTGAGCACTATGGGACTTAACATCTGTGGTCATCAGGCCCCTAGAACTTAGAACTACTTAAACCTAACTAACCTAAGGACATCACACACATCCATGCCCGAGGCAGGATTCGAACCTGCGACCGTAGCAGTCCCGCGGTTCCGGACTGAGCGCCTTAACCGCGAGACCACCGCGGCCGGCTAACAAATCCTAGTAAGTGAAGTATACCACAGGCCCTTCAATCATTAGGAGGTGGTCCATCTAACGCGAGTACCCCCTGGATGGATGAACCAAAGAGTAAAACAAAGAAAAAAATCGTAACTTCAAGTTTAATCGGTGTACAACTGAAGACATGCATACAGTTGTTCAGTGCCGTATGAACATACGAGGTGTGGCTAGAAAAAAACCGGACTAGTACTGGTGAAACAATACAACGAATGCAATAAGGCTGAAAGTCGCGTGGCCTGTCACGTGACTCTCGCTCCGCCTATTGCTCGAGTTTCATCTGCCTCCTGCACTCAGTCTGCCCGTGACGTCTGTTTTAAGTAGTCGACGTTTTGTCTGTGCGTCGGAAAATGTTGAGTGTACAGAAAGAACAGCGTGTTAACATCAAATTTTGTTTCAAACTAGGAAAATCTGCAAGTGAAACGATGGTAATGTTACAACAAGTGTACGGCGATGATTGTTTATCGCGAACACAAGTTTTTGAGTGGTTTAAACGATTTAAAGATGGCCGCGAAGACACCAGTGATGACACTCGCACTGGCAGACCATTGTCAGCAAAAACTGATGCAAACATTGAAAAAATCGGTAAACTTGTTCGACGAGATCGCCGTTTAACAATCAGAGCAGTGTCTGAGTTAACAGGAGTTGACAAGGAAAGTGTTAGGCAGATTCCTCATGAAAGTTTCAACATGAACAAAGTGTGTTCAAAAATGGTTCCAAAGTGTCTCACAATTGAACAGAAGGAACGCCGAAGAATGATTTGTTCTGACATCCTGGAAAACATTGAAAGTGATCCCACCTTCTTACAAAATGTTATTACTTGCGATGAATCGTGGTTTTTTACTTACGATCTCGAAACTAAACGCCAACCGATGCATTGGAAAACTCCTGGTTCTCCACGACAAAAAAAAGCACGAATGTCAAAATCGAAATTCAAGGCAATGATTGTTTTTTTTTTTTTTTTGACATCAAGGGGATTGTGCACATTGATTGGGTACCAGAGGGACAAACAGTGAATCAGCATTACTACATTGGCGTCCTGGATACCCTACGTGAGCGAGTACGGAGAAAACGGAACGATTTGTGGAGAAAAAAGTCATGGATCCTTCACCAAGACAATGCCCCAGCTCACAGTGCGTTGTCAGTGAAGACGTTTTTGGCAAAACACAACATTCCCATCTTAGATCATCCATCCTACTCACCTGATTTGGCCCCTGTGACTTTTTTATTTTCCCTAAAGTCAAGTCAGCTTTGAAAGGAACTAGATTTGAGACTGTTGAAGCAGTAAAAGAAAAAGCGACGGAAGTAATGTATGGACTTACCGAAAATGATCTGCAGCATTGCTATGAACAGTGGAAAATTCGTATGGAGCGGTGTAGACACCGAGGAGGAGAGTACATTGAAGGACATAACATGAAATTGTAAATAACTGTAAATAAATGTTTTTTCCAGCATCAGTCGGGTTTTTTTCTAGCCGCACCTCGTATTATAAAAGTATATAACAAATCCTAGACATTGCAAAGTTTAGGGAAAAATGACTTCAGAAGAAATGCAGTCCGTCTATCTGGGATCACTAAGTGATCTTGAATAAGTTACTTAACATCTCATAATCTGCGACACGAATTAAATTTTTAAAACTAGCACATTTGCTGAATATTACTGCAGATGCTCGGTTTCTTTCCCGTAATTATAAGACAGAAAACTACTAATTCACTTTGTAGTGGGACGCGAAATTGAAGCGTCACCCATCCACCAGTGTCAGCCCAGTATGCAGGAGAATATAAATGTAGTTTAGTGTTTTGTTTATGTATTTTTGTAATCTTTGTAATTGTTTTGAATTATCTAAAGTTTTGTATTTATTTTTTTATGTTTCATGTACGGAGAGCGAGGCGCAACGAACGGAGACAGCATCTTCACTGCCAGGGACAGAGAGAAAATTGCTGGCCACTATACGTCGCGGGTCGACAGCCAGAGAGCAACAGAAGTTCCTGAAACCGAGTTGTTGCGTCGTGCTTCTAAAAACTGGAAAAATAAGAATTTGTAATGTTTCTACAACAATGATGTCATAGAAAGTTTAATCATGTTGTAAATGTTCAGTCCTATCTTGTCAAGGCTCAGGTTCACGTGACATATGTAGGAAGATAATAAACTAGTGGATGCTACTAAAGTTTAAATACGTGTATCGAGAATTTATTTATGAAGAATTATCTTAATGAATTACAAATTTATTTGACAAGGTTATTAATTTTGACAACGTTCATCGCGAGTTTGAGTATTGAAAGTTTATTCAATGTGGTTCTAATATTAATTAAAGCAGATAACTTGCATTAATATAATTTCTGAGAAGAAATAAACGACATCTAAATTGAAAAAGTTTGCGCAAACCAATTGGACTGAGTGACGAAATTCTGCGCATACGACTCAAATGATGATGTTTTACAGTTTCGTTCAAGAACCATTCAGAGACAATTTAAAAAGAATTTCAATAATTTTGAAGTGTGTTGTAACTGACGTAGGTGACGAAGTCTGCACATGGTCATATGTTAAAAGAAAATCATTTATACAAAACTTGCGTCGTTACACTACACCGTGGCGACCTTAAAAACAGGACTTGTGTGCAACTAAGACACACAGGTACGAAACAAAACATCAAGAGTCCTTCGGAAGTCAACGCGAGTTTCGTGGAGCCTTCACCAGCCAGCGGCGACTTCGCGGGTGTGGGCAACTGAGGGAGCGCAGCCAAGCAGTACGGTCACGCAGTTATTCCACGAGAAGGCGCATCTGTTGGGCAGCAGCTGAATGCTGCAAACCCCGACAACCTATAAAGTTATAAACTGCTTGAAAAGTGATAAGTATAGAGTTATAGACAGTTTGAAAAAGTTTAAATAAATATGATACTCGATAAAATTAGAAAATATAGCTACCCTCATTCTCTTTCACATAGCTTAGAAAATTTAATCATTCCGTGGTCATCTTCTTTCGAGAATCTCGCTTCCCTCAACAATAGCATTTATTTTTGAGTCTTGTGCGGCCTTGCTAGGTCCAGCGAGAGCATGACACACACTTAATGGATTCGTAATCTCGTTTTCTTCACACCGTATACACACAACAATCTTCAGCTGCAAATTGTATTAACATCAAAATCTTCAGATTTTCTTCTTTTGCGTTCTTTTCCTTTCATTAATCCTTGTTTGCTTCTTATTCTCACTGTCTACCTCTAACTCCTTTTCTTTCTCCCTTTTTTCTTCTCCTCTCTGTCTTTCTTCTTTTCCTCCATCTCTTTCTTCTTTTCTTCCTTTCCTCTCCTGTTCTCTTCTTTTACGTTAATCTTTAACTCTCTTTCATCCTTTTTTCATTATCAGGGCAATTATATTTCAGGAGAGCTTAAAACTGTAAATGTAGTTTGAACCATTCTTTTCAAAAAGTAAACTTTATTGGCACAAGGCACTGGATGTACACTCCCGGAAATTGAAATAAGAACACCGTGAATTCATCGTCCCAGGAAGGGGAAACTTTATTGACACATTCCTGGGGTCAGATACATCACATGATCACACTGACAGAACCACAGGCACATAGACACAGGCAACAGAGCATGCACAATGTCGGCACTAGTACAGTGTATATCCACCTTTCGCAGCAATGCAGGCTGCTATTCTCCCATGGAGACGATCGTAGAGATGCTGGATGTAGTCCTGTGGAACGGCTTGCCATGCCATTTCCACATGGCGCCTCAGTTGGACCAGCGTTCGTGCTGGACGTGCAGACCACGTGAGACGACGCCTCATCCAGTCCCAAACATGCTCAATGTGGGACAGATCCGGAGATCTTGCTGGCCAGGGTAGTTGACTTACACCTTCTAGAGCACGTTGGGTGGCACGGGATACATGCGGACGTGCATTGTCCTGTTGGAACAGCAAGTTCCCTTGCCAGTCTAGGAATGGTAGAACGATGGGTTCGATGACGGTTTGGATGTACCGTGCACTATTCAGTGGTGTACGGCCAGTGTAGGAGATCGCTCCCCACACCATGATGCCGGGTGTTGGCCCTGTGTGCCTCGGTCGTATGCAGTCCTGATTGTGGCGCTCACCTGCACGGCGCCAAACACGCATACGACCATCATTGGCACCAAGGCAGAAGCGACTCCATTCGTCCCACCATTCACGCCTGTCGCGACACCACTGGAGGCGGGCTGCACGATGTTGGGGCGTGAGCGGAAGACGGCCTAACGGTGTGCGGGACCGTAGCCCAGCTTCATGGAGACGGTTGCGAATGGTCCTTGCCGATACCCCAGGAGCAACAGTGTCCCTAATTTGCTGGGAAGTGGCGGTGCGGTCCCCTACGGCACTGCGTAGGATCCTACGGCTTTGGCGTGCATCCGTGAGTCGGTGCGGTCCGGTCCCAAGTCGACGGGCACGTGCACCTTCCGCCGACCACTGGCGACAACATCGATGTACTGTGGAGACCTCACGCCCCACGTGTTGAGCAATTCGGCGGTACGTCCACCCGGCCTCCCGCATGCCCACTATACGCCCTCGCTCAAAGTCCGTCAACTGCACATACGGTTCACGTCCACGCTGTCGCGGCATGCTACCAGTGTTAAAGGCTGCGATGGAGCTCCGTATGCCACGGCAAACTGGCTGACACTGACGGCGGCGGTGCACAAATGCTGCGCAGCTAGCGCCATTCGACGGCCAACACCGCGGTTCCTGGTGTGTCCGCTGTGCCGTGCGTGTGATCATTGCTTGTACAGCCCTCTCGCAGTGTCTGGAGCTAGTATGGTGGGTCTGACACACCGGTGTCAATGTGTTCTTTTTTCCATTTCCAGGAGTGTATTTTGTCCATTAGCTTCCAGAGAGTTACATTTCCAGATAAACCCTCGTGTTGTTCAGAGGATCTAGCTAGGCACAGGAACATCTCTACAGCTTCTTTAAGTACCAGCATTACTATCGTTTCTAGGACTGGCAACGTCGACACCATTTCTTGAACTATTAGGACAAGCAACAGTTACGTCATTTCTAGAATTACTAGACCAGCTACAGCGACACCGGTCATATCATTTTGGAAAATAAAAGTTGTGTCAGTTCTGACGGAAAAACATAGTCTGATATCGCATCTGTTTCAAAAGCAAGAACCATCAATTCCATTATCCACGTTTGCTGACTTTCCCAAGCTAAGCTATGAAGCGTATAAAACTGCAACCGGGTAATTTTCCTTGAGGGATTATTGGTCACGTAGTTGGAGCAACTAGCATAGCAGTCCATTTTTCAAGACGTAAGGAAAGTACGATCTAACGGGTGAAGCCAATGATTGGTGTGGGGACGAATACTCATGAAATATATTTTACTACTTTCTGTGAACTCCAGCAGTTCAATTCAGTGGTGTGCGATGTGTGTCCATCTCGAAGAATGAGTACCTTTCTCGCTGGTTTTCTTGGATGAAAATTGGTTTTCACCCAATCAAAAAATAGCTTGGTATTTACATAGCCAGACTTGGAGACATTTTTACTTCAGCGCCAGGTGGAAAACCGTCGCACAACTCCTGCTTTAGACTCGTTCATTATACAAAACAACTGGCAAGAACGCATTCTCTCTATTTACACATGTCAGTACTGAAACAGTTTCACCCTTTTCTCCTTAAGAAACAGAAGTCATATTCTTAGAACCTTTTAACGTAACTGCTTTTCCAGGTTTTTTTTTCAGTTGTGATCGTGTTTCATCCATTTTGAGAATGTTTCCAGGTTTATTTATAAGATCATTTTCTTCAGGAACTTTTTTAAGAGGTCGAAGTACTCTTTGACACCTATTTTATAGAGGCCCTTCGCTCTTGCCATAGATAACCTTTCAGGTTGCCAAAGGGACGTTCACGATTGCGGACAAGGAACGCAGAAGGCCAGTCGTAACCTGCTTGTTTGGTTTCATGATTAAAATTTTGATTCAGTTGCAGGCTTTCTGCTACATATAAGCCATGGGAAGTACTGAATCTCTAATTGGAGTAAACCCACTTGATTGTAATTTTTTTGATATGACCAACGATTGTTTTTCGGTTTTATCTTCTAACAGTGAGTTTAAGCCATGGAACCTTTATTAAAACTCTGCGACTTAAGGCGACTTTTTAAAGTGATTTTCGGTATGCTAAAAGCTCTCGGTGCAGCATTAACTTCCATTTCCTTATTCTCAGCAACTATGACTGCATTTTTCAAACTGTCTTTAGACCATTCTCCTCTCCCAGAAGTGCCTTTTCTTTTATAAACAGTAGGCATTTGTCTGTAATCGAAAAAACACCAGTTTATCAAAAAAATGGTTCAACGGCTCTAAGCACTATGAGACTTAACATCTGAGGTCATCAGCCCCTAGACTTAGAACTACTTAAACCTAACTAACCTAAGGACATCACACACATCTATGCCCGCAGCAGGATTCGAACCTGCTACCGTAGCAGCAGCACGGTTTCGGACTGAAGTGCCTAGAACCACTCAGCCACTTTGGCCGGCTACCTTTCACATTGTTCGACAGAACTGTAGTTTGATTTCAGTGCTAGTTGTAGGTTATATGAAGTTCTAGGCATGAAGGGATGTCTACTTAACAGTTCGAAGAAGGGGTGGGGATGCAGGAAAGTCTACTTAAGCTGTTGAGGAGTTTCTCAGGGTAAGCCTTTGCATTTAAAATAATTTTTTATAAGTATCCCTAAGTATCCCTCATTTATACAAAGAGGAGGCCCCAAATAGGCTGCTTGGTCAGACTACCTCAGTTTTTTTTTTTTTTTTTTTTTTTTTTTTTTTTTTTTTTTTTTTTAAGTTGGGCCAACTATCTCAAATTTCACTGATCCATCTACCCCAGTCGTCGGGGATAGATGGACCAGCTCCACGTTGTGGAAAACGACGCTACCAGTACGCCATTTTAGGTTACCATTGTACCCAAGTATACACATTAAACTACAGCGTTGATCACGCGTGGAAATCATTTAAACAAAATTAACTACATGACAAAAAAATCTAGTATCAAATAATTATCAACTCACTAAAAGACATAAACGAAGCTCTCTGCTAAAATACACATGAAACTCACGAGAGAAACCTGTTTTGGGGTGGCATTATATGGGCCGACGGACGCCACTGGTGATCATGGGAGGCGTCGTAACGGCTGTACGATATGCGAATGCCATCCTCCGACTGATAGTGCAACCATATCGGCAGCATATTGGAGATAAATTCGTCTTCATGGACGACAATTCTCGCCCCCATCGGGCACATCTTGTGAATGACTTCCTTCAGGATAACGACATCGCTCAACTAGTGTGGCCAGCGTGTTCTCCAGACATGAACCCTGTCGAAAAAGCTTGGGATGTATTGAAAAGGGCTGTTTATGGGCGATGTGACCCACCAACCACTCTGAGGGATCTAAGCCGAATCACCGTTGAGGCGTGGGACAACAGCCCCTTGATGAACTTTTGGATAGTATGCCACGACGAATACAGGCATGCATCAATGCAACAGGACGTACTACTGGGTATTAGAGGTACCGGTGTGTACAGGAATCCGGACCACCACCTCTGAAGGTCTCGCTGAATGGTGGTACAACACTGAATGTATGGTTTCCATGAGCAATAAAAAGGGCGGAAATGATGTTTATGTTGATCTGTTTTCCAGTTTTCTGTACTGGTTCCTGAACTCTCGGAACCGAGGTGTTGCAAAACTTTTTAATGTGTGTAGTTAAAGCTTGATGTCATATACGAAGAAACATATACGAGGAACGTAAAGCTCTGACACGTCCAGAAGTGGCCTTTGGCACCAGGGGATACCAAATGGCTGGTGACGATTGTTGTATATTATGACTAGGCGAGTATATTGGCAGTAAATTGCAAAACACTTGCCCTGATCGCCAAAATAATTTCGTTTATCATTACAAGACTCGTTTCGTGAGTACCACATCATTAGATCTATTAAAATTATAATGAAATACGTTTTCGCTTTCTACTTCATTTTGGAACATCATCAGTGTCCAAAATTATAAAATTTGTTTCCCCATCCAAAACCTACAGTATGAAGTATTATGTTTAGTATTTTCCCGTTCCTTCTACATTTCACTACCTTTCTTATGTAAGAATAACATTCAAAATAATAAACTGTTAGAGGTGGTTTGGCCCCGAGGTTACATCGTACAGTCATTTTAGTGCGACCACTGCCTATGTTCAACATCAAATGGCGTGTCATAGCATTAGCAGTGTAGGGTATATAAAGGGTGTCGGGGAGAACACAGAAAAGAGTGCAGTCATCACCGTGATGTAAAAAACGAGTGTAGGGTATATAAAGGGTGTCGGGGAGAACACAGAAAAGAGTGCAGTCATCACCGTGATGTAAAAAACGGAGCTATCTGTCTGACTTTTGTGCTTAGGGTTGAAGCATCTCCGAAACGGCTAAGTTTTTAAACTATTCTTGCACCACTACGTTTAAAGTATACCGTTCATGGACAATGGCGCTATCCAGATCCGCCGCCAGTTAAATGTGGTGCATCACTGGCAGTAGAAGATGACAGGGGTGAACGACGGCTGCAGGGATGTGTGCGGGAGAACAGACGGGAAAATGTTGAGCAGCTGACCGCTCAGATACATCAAGTGGCTAGCAAGAGCGTCTCCTCAACGACCGTTCAGCTTTACTGCAACTGGACGTCCACCAAAACGGGGAGAGGTGGCGTTTTGACATGAATTTCGTTTCATGCTCCATCGGACAGATAGCAGACACACTGCAATAACCTTCATAAGGATCAAGGACGAAGAGGCAGCGTTGTGTTCCGAGGAATGTTTTCGTGCAATTCCCTGGTGATGTCATCTTTCTGGAAGGCGCAGTGCATAAATGCAAGTATGCATCTATCCTTGGGTACCATGTCCACCCCTACATATAGTTTGTTTTCTCCTCAGCACGATGTACTCTACCTCTACCAGCAGAACAATGTCCCGTGTCACACAGCTCCCAGTGTACGTGCGTGGTTGGAAGAGCACCAGGATGAGTTTACCGTTCTCCTCTGGCAACGTACTCCCAGGATTAAAACCCAGTCGAGAATCTAGTGAACCACCTCGATAGGGTTCTTTGCGCCATGTATCCTCAGCCGAGAAACCTAGCGCAATGGCCACGGCGCTGAATTCGGCACGGCTCCACACCCACGTTGGTACCTTCTAGAAACTCATTACCTCTCTTCCTTCACGTCTCCAATCGATCGGCACTGCAAATGGTGGTTATTCAGACTTTTGGCAGGTAGTTATATTATGTGACTGGATCGTGTATATGTAATGGGGGATAGCAAATGGCGTTCAAATGACGATTTGTAGGGGGTGGGAGAAGGGGACAGGAGAGGGGGCTAGACCAAGTATTTCGGGAAACGGATGACGACAGCTACAAAAAAGTTCCATTTCCGACGCTGTTCTTGAACGAGAAACACCTAGCTACAAGGTATTTCTTCCTTTCCCTGAGTGTTAGTGGGGAGGAGTCAGGGGGAGCGGAATCGGCGCCCCCTTGCCGCCAGATATTGGCACTCCTGGCGGATACCTCGATGTAATTGCAGTAAAGTAATGACCCGACTCCAGTACTTTACAAATTAATCTTCCCACGTTATCTGTTTCTCACAATGTACTTCTGCAAACATGCTTCAAAAGTCACAATGGGTTGCTCGGCAAGCACAACATTTTATTACTGCAAGTAATTTTTTTTCACGCTTATGATAACAAAATCAAATGGCTCCGAGCACTATGGGACTTAACTTCTGAGGTCATCGGTACCCTAGAACTTAGAACTACTTAAACCTAACTAACGACTGCACACACATCCATGCCCGAGGCAGGATTCGAACCTGCGACCGTAGCGGCCTCGCGGTTCCAGACTGTAGCGCTTAGAACCGCTAGGCAACTCCAACCGGCTTATGATGACAGATCGCCTGTTTTAAGATACAGCACCACCTGGCTTGGACCCACAAAAAATGAAGAATTAGGAGAACTATATTTACTGATACGAATACCCAACTAGTGTTTTAGAGAACTATGCCTGAAGATAGGGCATTAAGCATAGAATGGCATTGTACAACATATATGCAACACATCTAGATATACATACTTACTCTGCAGTTCTTATTTAAGATTCCGTGCCGGCCGCGGTGGTCTAGCAGGTCTAGGCGCTCGGTCCGGAACCGCGGGACTGCTACGGTCGCAGGTTCGAATCCTGCCTCGGGCATGGATGTGTGCGATGTCCTTAGGTTAGTTAGGTTTAAGTAGTTCTAAGTTCTATGGGACTGATGACCACAGATGTTAAGTCCCAAAGTGCTCAGAGCCATTTGAACCATTTTTAAGATTGCGTTATAGAACCAGCCGAAGTTGCAAATTCGCTTTCTATTCCACTGATGGCTAGTTTCGGGCTACCTGAACCCATTTTCAAATCATCCAGGGAACAAAAAGTACTTTCCTAAATCGCTTATAAACCATGTCTAGATTATACATATAAATCCAAGAGAGTCTGTTTTAACCGTGTACAGCGACAGAATCTGTTGTTATTCACTGTTCATGATTAAACTTGACTTTGTTATGTGTATATTTGTAATGCTGATTCCCTTTATGTGCTGTTTTGGAAAATACTGTTCTATCTTGCTAGCTGATTTGAAAATGGGTTCAGGTAACACGAAATCAGTCATCAGTTACATAAAAAGTGAATCTAGCAACTTTGATTCTTTCTGTATCGAACTAGTTAACACATGTTACTATTCTGCAATTACTCAACGTTGCTGAAAATTCGTATATCAGAACTTCAGAGAGAGCAGAAGTCAGTTCTTTCGAACTACACTGGGCGGCACATGTCGTTGTCAGCTGCTGGAGCATGTGTGGAGTATCTTTCTCATTGCGGCCCTGGTGGAGATAGGTTCCCTACATTCAAGTCGACGTGGATATCTCTCACAGCATACTGCCGATCGCCACTTACGGATCTGAGGAGGATGGTTCAAAAGGCTCTAAGCACTACGGGACTTAACATCTGAGGTCATCAGTCCCCTAGACATAGAACTACTTAAACCTAACTAACTAAGGACATCACACACATCCATGCCCGAGGCAGAATTCGAGCCTCCGACCGTAGCAGCAGCGGGGTTCCGGACTGAAGCGCCTAGAACCGCTCGGTCACTGCGGCCAGCCCTCAAAGAGTAACGTAATGCGGTTATGTAAACGTATCCTAGCCAACGCCTCACTGTTGTCATAGCTGCATAGACTGCTATTCTTTCCACCTGCCACCGTTGTCTCCTCGCAGATGAAAACTGACAACAGTGCGGCGAGCTCTCAGGTGCTTCTTACGCCAAATCGACTACAGTGCAGACACTGTTGATCACGGAATGCCCGAACTGTTGCGTAATCTCCGATAGGCCATGATTTTCGCATCTTGCAGCGATAACCATCGTACAATGAATTTCCGTTTACTAGCGATGTGCTGCTACGTTCGCTTCTCACCTGTCTGTCACAGTCTGCTCAGATATCGTATCTACATACACTAGACAATAAAGTCGTAACATTCACACTTCTACAAATGCGACAGCTCTTTCTCATGATTTACAGCCACTCAGCTTAACGTCTCTAACACTCCACTCTCCCACACCTCGAGGAAAAAGATAATATTTAAATATTTTCACAATGTTCATTTTTATCTGTGTTAGTGGAAGGTAACAGAATATTTAGGCATTCGTGGAGAAGGTTATTGATTGAAATTTCGTGACAAGCTTTTGTCGCAATGAAATACTACTTTTTAATAAATTATTACCATAGCAATTAATTTAATACTTCCGTGACAATATCTCCTCTATTTCGTGGTAACATAAAACCACCCGCTCTGCTCTAAACTTTTCTGATGCCATATATCAGTCGTAGGTCGTGTTGATCCTATCCTGCGCTGCAGTAATCTGGAAGCATACGAACATGAGTAGTGTACCACTTTTAGCAATAGATTTTTAACACCTTCTAGGTGTTCAGCCCATTAAACACCATCTTATTCGATTTCTCTGCGGCATGTCCTACGTAATTTTTCCAATTTAAGTGGCTACGTACTGTGACCTTTCTGAGAGGGCCGAGTGAGGTAGCGCAATGGTTAGCACACTGGATTCCCATTCGGGAGGATGATGGTTCAAAATCGCATCCGACCAGGTAAATGCCAGGATGGTTTCTTGGAAAGGCCACGACCGGTTTCCTTTCACGTCCTTGCAACATTACGAGTGTGTGCTCCGTCTCTAATGACATCGATGTCGGTTGTTGACATCTTCGTGCGCAACGGCAAGGAGAGGTGGGTGGCTGAGTGGTGCGGCAGCTGTCGTCGTAAGTAAGCTGGACAGGAGCAGAAATGATTAGCAACAAGTTATCACAATAAACAGACTGTTTACTTTACTTGTATTTCTCCAAGCGCAGGAAGACTTGTTGCAAATAGTGCGACAAGAAATAGAGTCCAGCTGTTACAATGTCAACAACGAAGCGGCTCGCTGTCTCAGGCCCAATCGATGTCAACGGTATGTTAAACCTAGATCTTCCTTGCTTCCGCTCTGAGAGGCACCACAAATGCAACCGGCTAGCTGAGACTACATTCCACATGAATATTTCGATCTGAGGAACGGTGTCTAAAGTATTCTGGAAATCTGGGAGTAAACTTGTACAATGAACTCACGGTTCCACATCTATAACAGTCACTAAGTTCGTGTGAACAAAGAGCCCGTTGGGATTTCCTAGAACGATATTTTTTGAATCCAAAGTGGTGACATGTCAATACACGATTTTCTTCTAGGTATTCCACAATTTTCAACATGATATATGATCAAAAATCCTACAAAGCGATGACTTTGTTATAACGTCTAGTTGTAACATTCGGACATCATTCACGGCACATCTTCAAATGAGACAATCCTGCCCATGACGTTGATTACAAGTGTAGTCCAATCCCCGGCCGGTGTGGCCGAGCGGTTCTAGGCGCTACAGTCTGGAACCACGCGACCGCTACGGTCGCAGGTTCGAATCCCGCCTCGGGCATGGATGTGTGTGATGTCCTTAGGTTAGTTAGCTTTAAGTAGTTCTAAGTTCTAGGGAACTGATGACCTCAGAAGTTAAGTCCCGTAGTGCTCAGAGCCATTTGAACCATTTTTTGTAGTCCAATCGAGAGTGACGACATGTAGATTGCTTGTAGAAAATTGGAAGTTTCTCCTGGTCTATACAGGGTGTAATGGGTATAACTGCGGATATTTTTGTATGTACTACCTTCATATGTACATACATCAGTGTGTTGTTTTTTTTTCTCTGCGTCCCACAGCCTTTCCACAAACACGGCACAAACTTTGCATTCTGATGTTTCCTGAACAGCCGTACTGCACCAGTAAGTGGACTACGCCAACCGGTATAGACCACCCATTCCGCGTCCACACATTCACATTTCAACACTTGTCCTGCTGTTCAGGGTAAATAGCCATTAGTAACTTGCTCTTGCCACATGTAGTTGCAGGTACTACCCAACCTGAAAACATACAGCCCTCTATGTCTATAATTATTAGTCTCCAAATAACGTAAATACTGATGTAATGTTAATCAGTAAACCGTTGTCAGTCACCAATAGATATATCGACATCTAAGTCCTGAATGCCCTGTACTTTCATTTTAGTTTCTCTTTTATTTGCATCCATGTGTCGGGTGCAGCTTTGCAGTCCTTAGGCATGGCTCTTTTGTGAAGCTAGCGGTTGTATATGATAGCTAAAACCGAGAAATATTTCCGATTTTCTGCTAATTTTCGAGACAAGGTTCCGTTGTGCGAAAAGAACATCGCATTGAAGTCCACACTAAGTTTGAAGCTTCGAGATATTGTGTAGTTCCTGCACAATGCTCATAGAACCACAAAAAACGAGGTGTTCTTTTGTATACAGGATTCATAGTAATTAATAAATGAAACTGATACTGGTGAAAGCAACCGATAGTAGAGACAAATAGGTTCCAATAAACATAGATCCACAAACGACCAATTTGCGGCCTTATGTTGTCAATGAGTGATAGTGAGTTGTCACTGACTTCTGGATGAAGGGTTGTCCTAGCCAGCACAGATGTATTTGAAACGTAAACTATCTGATTAAGTCATCATCTAATTAATTTCAGATTTCACCCATGACCCATGGATGAAATTGGTAAAAGCATTATGTAAGACACCTCACACGACAATATGGATAAATCGAGCAGGGCCTGTACCTTGTCTCCAAGATCATATTATCTCGATCCTCCGAATCTACATCAACATCAGTACTCCATAACCAAACTGACGGCGTGTGACAGAAGTTACTTCTGATGCTACTAACTGATCCCGCTTCCCAATGGTACATGGGCAGAATGATTCACGGTAAGCCTCTGTATTCTAATTTCTCGAATTTTTATGCCGTGGTCATTTCACGAGATGTATGTGGGAGAAATATGTCGTCTGGCTCTTCCAGAAAGTACTTTCTCACAATTTTGGTAGTAAATCTTTCCGTGATGCACAAATCTTGTCTTACAGCGTCTGACAATGGAGTTTGGTGATCATCTCTGCGACGCTCTAGCGCCGACTAAACGATCCCGTGAAGAGATTCGTCGCTCTTTGAACTGCGCTGTCTATCAGTTCTACCCGGTAAGAGTCCCAGATTGATGAGCAATACTCTAGATTCGGTCCAACGAGCGCCTTGTAAGCTACTTCTTCAGTGGATGAGTTATGTTTCCTTCAGATTCTTCGTATAAATTTCAGTCTGGCGTCTGACATTCCTACTATTTGTTGTACGTGGTCATTCCACTAAAGGTCGATCTGGATAGTTACTAAAGCAAACCAGGTTGACATGGAAAAGTGTAGAACTAATCGTAAAAATGACATGTGATTAACATGTACGAATAACGGCTGGGTGCAAATATACAAAATTACAACGCTTAATTTTGATTGGTTAATCGAATCTGTTATTAAGGTAAAACAAAAGTTAGTTACATAAAGAAATAATGTGGTCTCCAGTCTTAAAATGCACAATTTATTTCTGAAACCAGTTATATTTGTCTTATTAAGCTTTCGTAACAGTCAGTGATACGTATGTGGCCAAAAATGGTATTTGTCATTACTCTCAAGGGAACTCATTTATACAGGCAAGTGACAGCTAATCCCAGTATATATCCAAAGTTTAGAATACTTTAAAATCGGAAGTGAATGAGTTACTGCATTGTGCATCGCGGTAATAATTATGTAGTGTAACTTCACGAAAATGTTTACTAGACTACGAGAAATTCTAACTAATCAACCATTCCAAATATTTGTAATGTATTATCAGAATTACAATCGTGACGTATGAATGACATCAACAGCGACAACAAAATACCAAGGAAACACTGAAATACTACAGCCAAGTTATCTATACATAACTTCGCTAAAACACGTAAAATTTACTAGGTTATTCGAAGAAAAGTTAAAATTCCGTATCTTTTGTCAGATTCGAAAATTTCATGTCTTTGAATATCCCTTTCAAAAAGTCAGTTAAGACTGTTGCTCTATAAAATTGTTGTAATGATCCTGATTAATCGAGGAAAAACATTTTTCAATTTAAAAAAAGGATTGTAGCTTTACTCTCTCGCATAATTTTCTTTCTTTTGTATCGAAATAGTTACTTTATTCACAATGTGACTCTCGGCTTTTAGGATAACGGGATTTGGATCCTGCTTATGGACTTGGGTTAATAACCGCTATACACCTGTCAAAAGAAAACTCTAAAATACTGGCAGTCTTTTACAGAAATGGGTGTGTGAAATTGTTCGGTCTTAGTCGCTGCTTAAGCTGCAGGCGTAACGTGTTAGTTCGGCGGCAACAATACTATTAAACATGGCTCGTCTTCCAGTTGCAGGTAATTTTATGCGTGCTTGGTCTAACAGTAATCTTGCTTTAGAATTCTCGTCGTAAAATAGCATTGTACTGTGGTCCCATAGGAACTGCATGCTTCTCATAGCCGCAGAGCATTTTAACATGCATAACCATTATGTCGGAGCCAAACACATAGACACACACACACACACACACACACACACACACACACACACACACTTGTACTCGCAGCTACGCCACATCCATAATATCGATTCATTGCTGTCATCTCTACTCAACGCTGGTACGCAAGAAATTCAGACTATATCGTTGACCTTAAAAAAAATTCCTGTCATTGCTAGTGTGTCTACTTTACAAAATTATATAAAAAATTTTCTTTTAAGTTGTTTTCAAGAAATTAAAACCACAATATCGGCAGGGTGAGACGGAATTAAAAGAGCGATTTCAACCTTTTGGGCCCCAAAGGAGTGTTATTATTTTATCACGCATGGTAAATTGCAATGGTGCTTACATAATAGTTATAAGTTTTGTAGATAAAGGTACATTGCTTTACGCTCTAGTCTTATTCATTGTAAATAGCAAAATTTAAAACGTTGGAACAACGCAAAAATTAATTTTGTGGGGCTGTTTGAATCGTACATGGGGCAACATGAACCATTGTAAAGTGTCATAAAATTATATGGACAATTTCACTTTTTAACTTCCAGTAGCTGTTACTTGCGTTTTTCACAGCGAATTGGTTACGGTCAGCAGCAATAGAAATTTTATGAGACCACACCTTGAACTTACCGCACCTGATTCATTCCCCTTTTTTCACAGGTCTAGGGTCGTGATATTTGATGAAGCAGAAACCACAAACTAAACTCTATTCTTTCGACTCATCCTCAGCTGATGATGAAGATGAATCCATTTTTGAATCTGAATGTTTCACTTGAATATACAGCCCATTTACGCAACCCTTGAGGCCGGACGGAGTGGCCGAGCGTTTCTAGGCACTACAGTCTGGAACCGCCGCGACCGCTACGGTCGCAGGTTCGAATCCTGCCTCGGGCATGGATGTGTGTGATGTCCTTATGTTAGTTAGGTTTAAGTAGTTCTAAGTTATACGGGACTGATGACCACAGTAGTTAAGTCCCAAAGTGCTCAGAGCCATTTGCAACATTTTGCAACCCTTGAGCTTCTGTCCTTTGGACTTTTCTAATCACAATTTTTTCTTCCACCTTGTTAAACCAAGAAGAACTTGTAAAGTCATGACGATCTGAATTGTTTTTTCTCCTTACGCTTTTAAGACTTCTGGTTTTAATAGTGTTGACAAAGCAGAAGAAAATGTTGATGATGATGTTGCTGAGCTCTGATTTTCCGAATTTCTTGGAGGATTGAACGGAGTTGCAGCGTCTGGATTTACTTTTGATTCTGTCGGACTCATGATGAGGAATGCTGATGAAAGAAGGAATTTGTGCGATGGATTTTCTTGGGATTGAAGGGTAAAGTTACTGTTCACTCAAATCACTTCGCGGTATTTCGTACATTAGCTCTACACCTCCAAGAGACATTGAAAATTTGGCCAAAAACGAATTTTGTAATAGAGGCCGAATGATTGTGGTGTATAATTGGGCTACATAAATACTTTAATAGAGAACTAATAATGCATACCATATTCCTATTCAGGAAGCCCCACGAAGACTGACTCACATAGCTCCAATCACTTGTTATTGTTTATTTGTAAGGAGTTGCCCATAGATCAAATGTCGCCAGTTGTTCGGTTGACCAGCCTTATAGATGCTATACGACTGGTAGCGGAACGATTTATAACTACCATTCATATATTTCAAGAATAGACCTTATTTTAAAACAGAATGACATGGCCGATTGTTATAATCAATAGCATCTTACCTCTTTTATTTCCTCGTTGATGATTAGCGTCTGGATTAAATTTATGTGGAAAAACCTTCTTTCCGCTTGTGCACGACTTGTCTGGAAACGGTCGTGTAACATAATGGTGTCCGAGCTCTGCATTTTGAATATGGCTGAACTACAATAACGGTTCAGAACAGCAGGTATAATCGACAGCCAACCATTTGCGATAAATTGTTGTTTTCAAACAACCTTAACCATAGTTTCGACGGGTTTAAACCCGTCCTCTTCAGAAGGACAAACAAACTTCACACTAGCAGTTCATCTAGTAAAAGCTTCCTCCACATGACACGAATCGGCAACGGTCTGTAGGTCCATTCGTAAAAATTAAGGCCCCTGGAATGAAGGTCTTGTCATATCTGTAAAACTAATCGCTTAAAATAACAGACCATGTTAGTAGCTGTAGGCCTTCTGAAGAAGACGGCTTTAAATCCGTTGAAACCAAGGTTATTTTTAAACGTCCCCTTAGAAAAATTATACATGACTGTGCTTAAACTGACACACAATATTTTTTTAGCGGAAGGCAATCTGACTTTCAGTATTCCCTACAAGAGAATGGCCCTGACTAAATTAACCTATACGTTTCACAAATCACTTACAAAAATCTCCATTACTCGAACTACTGCAATACAACGAGCGCCACTACTGCCAGCCAAATAAAAGATTCAAATTACTGAAAGCACTAACTACTGATAGGCATAGTTAGCAAACGAAAGATTTTAATAGAGAACAAACAATGTATTTACCTTAATAGTCATAATATATATGGCAGTTCATGACATCCATTCTTACAAATGTACTGTTTCTGATGGACACACCTCCAGATTATCCATTCTCAAAAATCTACCATTTCACTTACCCACATCCACCACTGCTGGCGCCTCGCCTCCAACTGCACAACGCCACGCGCTGTTAACATCCAGCTGCCCAACACTACAATGGCAGACAACAATGCAAACTGGCCACATACTGCACACAGCACAGCCAGTGATTTTCATACACAGCGTTACGTGGCGTTTCCAATATAAGAACCTAAACAGCCTACTTACATAGGCCCCATGCTCCCCATAAAAAATTTTACAAATTGTTTTGGGCAGTCGCCAATACAGATTTGAAAAAAATTTTTCATAATTACGATAACAAAGAAATCAAATGCACACACTTATTGATACAATGTTGGTCAAAAGCTAAAATTTTCTCACAGTCCATAAAGACAGTCCTGATCGTTCATCACAGTAAGATAGCAGTGTTTTTCTCAAACTCTGAGCAGTAAAAGAAAATGCACACGGAAGTAGTGGATTTCCATGCAGTCTTGAAGAAGTAGTGTTGTCCTTCCAACGGAAAGACAGTGCTGACTCTTGACATGCAGACAGGTAATGGGCCACAACAGAGCAAACCCACAGCAGAGTCAGTCGAAGTTTTGAAGAATATTGGTAGGTAGGTCATCACAGAGAAGACCCACTCTAGTCCTGGTAGATAGTATGGTATTGGTGGGCCACCAGAGGTGCAGACCCACTGGAGTCCTTGTAGAAATAATGGTACTGGTGAGTCATCAAACTTGTAGACCCACTATAGTCCTTGTAGAAATAATGGTATTGGTGGGTCATCAAAGATGCAGGCCCACTGTAGTCCTTGTAGAGATGGCCAGCAGCCATCTGTTGTGACTGCGGGTGCACAATCACCATTGAAGAGTCTTGCGGATAATATAGCAAGTCCATAAACCACCACTTGTGCACTCACAAAGTTTGTCTACTGAAGGCACTAACTACTGATAGGCATAGTTAGAAAATGAAAGATTTTGATAGAGAACAAACAATGTATTTACCTTAATAGTCATAATATATATAGCAGTTCATGACACCCATTCTTACAAATGTACTGTTTCTGATGGACGCACCTCCAGATTATCCATTCTCAAAAATCCGCCATCTCAATTCCCCACATCCACCACTGTTGGCGGCTCACCTCCAACTGCGGAACGCTACGCGCTGTTAACATCCAGCTGCCTAACACTACAATGGCAGACAACAATGCAAACTAGTCACGTACTGCACACAGCACAGCCAGTGATTTTCATACAGAGTGCTACGTGACGTTACCAATATAAAAACCTAAACAGCCTACTTACAATTTGAAAACCATCATTTATTCCAACTGGTTGGTTGTCTGTTATACCTGCTGTTTTTTTCTTATTTCTGTCCACATAGCCCCACGATTCAGAAAGCTTCACACTATCCTATTGAAGATGTATGGCAGAGAATCAGCGAAAACATTTACATTCGGGAAAAAGAATAACACTGGATAACATAAAGAAATATACTGCTCCATATTGTGTCATATTGTGCTCTAGTGTTACAGAGGAAATGGTGTAGCAGAAGCAAGGGTGCACACATTTTCTCGGTACCGCTTTTCTGAAGAAGAATATTTTCAGCCGAGGTGATCCTTACAAATATTGATGTTGCAGATATTCAGATTCTGAACGTGCTTTGTTCTTCCGCCTCGTGGCTACATTTACTGGAGAGGTCTCTACGACATCCATTTATTATGAGACGCGTCCACTTCATTGCTCCAGACTCGTTTTGAGTTATCGCACTAGCAGGAAGCGGGCGGACCACACTGAGTTGGTGTCAGGCCAGTGCTACACGGAGCGCCAAGATTGGTCACAGACGTTGCCGCCCTGTGGAGCGGCTCTGGCAGGAGGGCAGACTGCGCGTGCTATACGACTTCACCATCTTCTTCTGCCTCGTCTCGCGCGCACGCCCACAAAAGGGGGAGCGAGTCGCGCGCCGAAACGCGATAGCCTGAAAGGAGGACAGGACGCAGTCGGAAATGGCGCCGCTGCTGCCTGCCGTCGTTACGCCGAAACAGCCGTGAGTGAAAAACCGAACATCGATAAAGCGCTGCCGAAGGAGGCAGGCAGCCACCCCTTGGCTGCGCGGCGCCCTCCCTCTTCGCCTCGGATACCGGCTGCCACACGTGCTGATCGGCGGCAACTTCTATTGCAGCGTTTTAAAACTCCAGAAAGTTCCTTTTTATCATTTTCGACAGAGAGTAGATTGTCATCATTGTGTCAGGTAATTAGATAATGCAGTCAACTGCCTAGTAACTTTCGGCACTCGTACGCGTCGCCCTTATGACACTACGAGATGGAGCAGGTGTTTGGGTAAACTCTTGATGACTGCTAAGAGCAACGTCCAAGAACAAGTAAGTGCGAAAACTATCGCACGATCAGCTTAACAGCTCATACATTCAGTGTTATTGCAAAGTCTGTGTTGTTAAGAAGAACTTTGCAATGTTCCTTCGAACATGGATACATGTCCGAAGACTGATAACCTTGCTATTTACGCCCTTCAATCTACAAACTACACAGAATGACCGAAGAAATAGGCACTGAAGCGATTACAGCCGTTCTGAAACACACTGAAACTGAAGGCTATACACAGCTGGTTTGAATCATACTTAATGAAAAGATAGGAAAAATTTGTGCTGAACAGCATAAATAATGTTGGTAGGGTAGTAAATTCTAATGAATGGGGAGTTATCACAAAGAGAGTCCCCACAGGTTTCAATTGGAGGTCCTCTGCTGTTCCTTATTCATGTGAATGACCTCCCACTTAACGTTCAGCAAGCGAAACTACTTTTTTCGGATGACACGAGTGTTATAATAAATCCCATTCCAGAAAATGCGGCTAAAGATATTGTTAAGGATGTCTTTCAAAGAATTATTAAGTGGTTCTCAAAAATGGACTCTCCCTTAATTTTGTAAAAACACACTATATTTATTTCTGAACACCGAATAGAGCCATATCGGCGACTGATGTAGCATATGAACAGGGCTCAGTTAACAGGGTAGATTTCTCCAAATTTTTGGGTGTTCACATTGATGACAACTTGAACTGGAAGGAGCATATTACTGAGATTCTCAAAGTTCAGCTACTTTCGCTCTTCGTATAATCTCTAGTCTTGGTAATAAACAGATCAGCCTCCTAAGGTACTTTGCAATTTCCATTCAATAACGTCTTATGGAATAGTTTTCTGGGGTAACTCACCACTTACAACATAAAGTACTGACTGCACAAAAGAGAGCATTGAGAATAATTAGTAGTGTTCACCCAAGGACGTCATGTAGGCACCTTTTTAAGAAGTTAGGTATTTTAGCTGCACCATCAGAGTACACATATTCGCTAATAAAATTCGTAACAAATAATCCATCTCAATTCGCGAAGAATTTTGAGTTCATACGTACAACACTAGATAGAAAAATGACCTTTCCTATCCGTTATCGAAGCTTCCAGTTGCTCTAAAAGGAGTACATTATTCAGCAACAAAAATCTTAGATAATATGCCCAACAACATAAAGTGTCTGGCAGGTAGCAGATCAAGTTTTGAATCTAGCTTAAAATCATTTCTTTTCGACAACTTCTTTTACTCCATGGACGAGTTTATGTTTCATAAATGGCAAAAAAATATTACCTCTAAATATAGTTGCATGTGTAGAACTAAAAATTTCAGTAATATTAATTGTAGCACTATTCATGTGTGTATATATGTCTTGTAATTTGACTTGTTCCACATCATATCGATAAAATAACCTTTAAAATGATCTACGGAACATGACATAACTAAAACTAAACTAAACTAAACATAGAAACTGGTACAGACGTGGGTATTCAATTACAGAAATACGTAAACAGATCAAATACAGCCCCGTGGTCGGCAATGACTAAGACATCAAGTGTGTGGCGCAGTTATTAGATCGGTTACTGCTGATAAAACGGCTGGTTATGAAGATTTCAGTGAGTTTGAACATGGAGTTATAGTCGGCGCACGGGCGATGGGACACAGCATCTCCGAGGTAGCGATGAAGTGCGGATTTTCCCGTACAACCATTCAACGAGTATACCGTCAATATCAGGAATCCGGTAAAACATCAAATCTGCGACGTCCCTGCGGCCAGAAAAAGATCCTGGAAGAACGCGACTAACGACGACTGAAGAGAATCTTCAACGTGGCAGATTTAAATACTGGGCAAACAATAAGGGTCAGCGTGCGAATCATTCAACTAAACACCATCGATATGCACTTTCGGAGGCGAAGGCCCGCTCTTCTACTCTTGACGACTGCACGACAAAAAGCTTTACGCCTCGCCTGGGCCCCGTCAACACCGACATTGGGTTGCTGATGACTGGAAACATATTACATGGTTGGACGAGTCTCGTTTCAACTGTATCGAGCCGATGGACTTGTACCGGTATGGGGGCAACCTCATGAATCCAAGACCCTGCATGTCAGCAGAGGTATGTTCATGCTGGTGGAGGCTCTGTAATGGTGTGAGGCGTTTGCAGTCTGAGTGATGTGGGATACCTGATACGTCTTTATACGACTCTGACAGGTGACACGTTCGTAAGCATCCTGTCTGATCACCTACATCCATTGATGTCCATTGTGCATTCCGACGGACTTGGGCAATTCCAGCAGGACAATGCGACATCCCACCCGTTCCGAATTGCTACAGAGTGGCTCCAGGAAAACTCTTCTAAGTTTAAACACTTCCACTGCCCACCAGACTCTCCAAACACGGAAATTATTGAGCATATCTGGGATGCCTTACGATGTGCTGTTCAGAAGAGATCTCCATCCCCTCGTAGTCTTACAGATTAATGGACAACCCTGGAGGATTCATGGTATCAGTTCCCTCCGGCACTAGTTGAGACATTATTCGAGTACATGCCACGTAGTGTTGCGGCACTTCTGCCTGCTCGCTAGGGCCCTACACGATAGTATTCAAGTGTACCGGTTTCGTTGGCTCTTCAGTGCACATCAGATTTATTCGCAGTTGCGAGTACGAACAAGCATCAGTTGTATAAAGAAATGACAAAAATTAAAATTTGTGACGAACGGGGGCACTAATCTGGATTTCCCGCTTTACGCGAGCGGTCACCTTTCACGCTTAGGCGATCTGTGCATGAGCCATGGACAGAACCAGACTCCCGTATATTATGGCTCCCGCGTCGCAACCTCTACTTGTACACACTTTACGTAATTCCCGTACAGGGAAGACATTTTAATAGAAAGTCACTGCCCAATATTGGCGGATAAATACGGAAGTGCAGTGCAAGTTCTTAAGAAGAACGGAGCAATGTGTCTTCGGACATACGTGCTTGTCCGAAGGAACAGGCTCTGCGGTGACTACAGTTGCTATGAAATACATCAAATTTTTATAATGTATTCGCATTTGCGAATACGAAAAATCATCAGATGTGTAATGGCTGTGTTCCTGGAGCGAAAAGAATATTGTACAGAAGAATAGAGGAGAAGAAAAGGTAAAGGCACCAGACGGATAGGCCTGGAGTTGTGCCTGCTAATGGAAGCGACAGTGAGGAAAAATCAAGACGCATTCATGGAACTTTCTCGACGTGCAAGAAGTGTTCAAAAATGTAAAATGGTTCTAGATTTTCGAAATTCTGTGAAAAACAGGAGTAAGCTACAGGCAAATGGGTAATATACAAACTGTACAACACTCAAGAGGGAACAATAAAATAGGAAGACGACAGATATTTAGTCTTTCCCCCAGACTATTCAATATATACCGGTACGTGGAAGAAGCAACGGCGTAAATAAAAGATAGTTCCAAGAGTGGGATTAAAATTCAGGGTGAAAAGATATCAACGAGGATTCCATGATAACATTATTATCTTCAGTGAATGTTGATAATAATTACATGATATAGCCGATGAAATTAACAGTCTAGTAAGTGAATAGTATGGATTGACAGTAAACCACAAAAAACAAAGGTAGTGAATGAGAAGTAGAAGAAATGAGAATAGCGGGACTTAACATCAAAACTGGGGACCACGAAGTAGACAAAGTTAATGAATTCGGCTACCTTGGAAGCAAAACTATCCACGACGGACGAAGCAGGAAAAACGTAAAATGGAGACTAGCACAGACGAAGAAGGCATTCCTGACCAACAGAATTCTACTGGTATCAAACATTGGCTTTAATCTGAGAAAGAAATTCTGAGAATGTACGTTTGGAGCACAGCATTGTATGGTAGTAAAGCACCGAATGTGAGAAAACCGGAACAGAAGAGAAACGAAGAATTTGAGACGTGGTGCTATAGAATAATGCTGAGTATTAGGTGGACTGGTAAAGGGAGGAATGAGGAAGTTTTAAGCAGAGGACGATGTGGAAATCACTAACAACAAGAAGGCACAGATTTATATGACATGTAGTAACACCAGCTTGCTGCAGAATTCTTGGGTATATCCTATGTTAGAATATAATGAATTTTTTGTGGCAGAAAAACCAGCACGGATTTATAAAGCATTGTTCGTGCGAAACAGACATTGTCCTTGTCACGCACGACATCGTGCGCGTTATGGGTGAAGGCCATTAGGCAGGTAACATATTTTTAGATTTTCAGGAAGCGTTCGTCACAAAGCCCCCCACCTCCTGCAAGGACGACGATTGTTCATCAGAGGCAAGTTACTGTCGCTGAGTGACTGTGGGGGGTTAAGGGACGGTGTAGACGGAATTTGGATTTTGTGTGATGCTTACCCTAAACATTTAATACAGATGAGTAGGAGAAACAACTCTGTAATGTTTGAATGGGAAATTGGTAGTATGATACCTCTACATAGTCACGTAGATTAAATATTTAGGCGTATCGTCGCTAAGCAATATGAACTGTAACGAGTACGTAAGGATGGAAGTCGAGAAGGCCAATTATCCACTTCGATTCATTGGAAGAATTTTAGGGAAGTGTAGCTCGTCTTTACAGGAAACAGTGTATAAATCGTTAATGGGGACCCATTCTTGGGTTCTGCTAGAATGTTTGGGACTACCACGAGATGGGATATAAGGATGATATCGAAGTAATTCCCTGATTTGCCTTAGATTTGTTACCTGCAGGTTCGATTAACATGTGCGAGTGCTACGGAAACTCCTGGTGAACTTAAACAAGAATCTTTGGAGAGGAGACGTAGTTTTCGCGAAGAACTACCAAGAATATCTAGAGAACCAGCATTTGCAAGAGGCTGCAGAATGATTCTAGTGCCAGCAATGCTCATTTTCCTTAAGGACCGTGTAGGGCAAGTATGGATGCATGTAGACAGCTCCTGTGTTTCCTCGTTCCATTTGTGAAGGGAACAGAAACGGGAATGTGTAGTAATGGTACAAGGTACCAGGCTCCCAATGGTGGCTTGCAGACTATGAACTTACATGTAGATGTAGATCATAGAGTTTCCTAGGGCAACTCACGCTCACATTAGCAAGGAAAGCAACCTTTACATCTGGACCATATAAACAAAGAACCTTTCATAAACACATGAAATTAAATTCAGATCACAGATTCTGACATCTGATGAAATTACAGGTAGAATTGCCGCAGTCACACATGAACTATATGAATGTAAACCAGAACTTGAACTTAATATGTATATTTATCACAATGAATCAGTTATGCACAAAGTTATAAAACTAACAATTAGTTGCGGTAGGTTAGGGCTGTAAGACAGCGATGTCAGACCATTGTATGATTTCCGCAAATAACTTTTATTATGAATCACAACAGCGAAGTGGCCATTACAATAATACCTTTTGTGTGTAGCCCACGCGATCGTGGAAGGATCCGTCGTCTCTGCGTGTCTTCACATAGGCGCCATGTGGAGAGAGCAACCCTAAAGCTGAAAATATCTCGTCCCCGCCATAAAAGACATTATAGTGGGGTGAGTGCAGCAATCCTATAGCGTTTGCAACGCGCACTGTGTTATCGTCGGTGGTTGCACGCTAACCAAGATACAAAACTGTTGATGACACCGCGCTCCACTTCACTTATTTACATAACTTGAGCAGTTAACTCACTCATTCGTGTCATTCGTGTACGTTGGTGCAGCATTCTGCCGCCATTGTCGACAATGGGGTACTCTGACTCGTACTACCAGAATATAAACAAAGTCTTACGACAACATTTTACTTGTTATAAATGAGTTCACCTTCGACCCGTTGGTGAGCAGGTGCATCATCCCGTGTAGCGTCGACATTTTCCTATCATACCTCTTGAGCAGCTTTCACCACTTTTTACACTCTGTTTCTTTATCAGTTTGAACATAAAGCATGCATAACCATTTTTGCTTCAGTTAAAACACTCACTGAACCAGAAACACTAGCAGAACGCACGTAGTAATGGTATGGTTGACCTTGATATGTTGTGATCGTCAGATGATCATGAAGATCAGACATAAAGTAATCGACGAAAGTGAACTCACCATGCCATCATTTAATAAAATCTATCATCATTCTCCCCTCCCCATCACATTCCTTCATCACCTCCCCCCCCCCCCCCAAAAAAAATCAAGAAAACGAAACAACCAAACAGCCAATACAAATAACAAGATGATCAATGGTTCTTTATGCCTCACTGTCCTCCTCTTTCCAACAAATCAGAGCACAGTTGATAGGTTCGTTGATTTTGGGAGGGGACAAAACAGTGAAGTCATAGGTTCCATCGAATTAGGGGAGGATGGGGAAAGAATTAGGCTGTGCCCTTGCAAAGGAACCATCGCTGTATCTGCCAAAAGCGATTTACGGAAGTCACGGAAAACAAAAATCACGATAGCCGGAGGTGGGTTTGAACCGTCGTCCTTCCGAACACGACTCCCGGGTGCTAAGGACTGCGCAGTCTCACTCAGTTAGTGCACCGTATTTAAATCATGTTGAAAAGCGACGTGAAATTACTTTATTTCCGATGTACCCATCAAGCCAGGCCCACTCCCCCTCCTCCTTATCTCCAACCACTCATAGTACTGAAAAGAGACATAAATATGGTGCCAGATACGAAGTAAAGAATTTATGCAGCCATCGTTATTTGGGAACCAGCCAAATTGTGCTTTATGCCTCACGCTGTCTCTCACTCCTCTTTGTAACCAGTCGGAGCATAGTATTTAAATGAGAAGAAAAAATGGCACCAAGTTGCGTCACCTCACTTGGAAGTGAAAGAAATGTACACTTACATATTTTCGTATTTAATCAACAATTTACTGAAATGTTGTGTAAAAATGGATCCACGTTGAAATATATGTTTTCCTTATGTAAAATAGTGCGCACACACACACACACACACACACACACACACACACACATGTATACATATATGTGTGTGTGCACAAACAGCAGATGTTGTTCTGCTGTATGAATGCTATCTCGTTATAAAACTTTCTCCTTTGTTAAAACAGCACTTGCATTTGTCAATGCCTCGAACTGCTCCAGTTCTCACTCCTGATACTTTTCCCACGAGTACGACTGAAAATCGTACTACTTTCTTCGTTTCTTACGCAAGCATGGTAGTTTGTTTTCCCATGTATAGCGAGCTGTGGACTAGAGCAAGCGAATATTTCTATCTGTTTAATGCTTTTCCCGTTCTATCAATTCCTTTTTTTCTTTTTCTCCTGCCATTGGTCTCACCATCTCCTCCGTGGTCGTCCCTCACTTCTCTTGCCCCACGTGAAGGCATGCGAAATACATGTTCTTTCCATTTTTATTGACACTGCATTGTTTATTGGGTTATTGGTTGAATCCACAACTGTTCCCTTATCAGTACATTTCTAGTTTTGTCTTCCCCAGCGCTGCCTTTCATATATCTTAGACATTTCATTTCTGCTCCTTCTACTTGTAATGTTTTGTTTCTCAGCGTCCATCTTACCGCCCCACATATTAAAGTGTGGACTCCCACGACTTCGGAATCGTGCTCAGGATACATATCGCGTAGTGGGTGGTTTAGACGACAAAACAGGTACTGACGCCTGGATATCAGGCCCGTGTGTAGATGGTCACTTGCACGGTTGTGTTAGGACCGTTTAGTTCAGTGTAAAGAAGTCGACCTTTGCCGCACTGGTGAGCAGACGCATCGCCCATATGGGTTCAACATACCATACCTGCTGTTGATCAGCGTCAAGAGCTAGCCCCGCTTTTTAGACTGTGTTTCTACGTCAGTGCGGACTTGCAGCATGCATAACCCTTTTTGCACTCACTGACCAGTAACACTAGTAACACATAAGTTGTAATGGTATGGAATCTCCAGCCCAGCCAACGAGAAAAATAAAAAATGTTGGAAGGAGACCATTTTTGCCTTGGATTAGTTTGGTGCATAATTTCAAAGAGTTTTTATTTTACATGTTTGTATTCCGGTTGCTATGGGTTCATTTATGTACTGTCGTCTTTTGTTTGTAGTTCACTGTTGCTGTTTAAGGTAAGGTACTGACATTTTGTCATTTTAAGATAATGAGTTGAGCTGTGGGCTTTAGAAAATGGAGTGCGAAGTGGAGAAATTGGAAAATTTCGACATTTTATTCTGTTTGACTTCAATAGAGCGGTGACAGCAGAAGAAGCGAAAACAATCACCTGTGCCGTCTATAGGGATAAAGTCAATGGAGAGAACAAGGCAGTAAACTGGTTTTCTCGTTTTAAGGAGAATCGTTTTGATGTTACTGAGTCTCCACGTTCAGGAAGATCTTCGAGGCTTGCTGAAGATCTTTTAAATGTATTAATCCACAATGATCCACATCATTCACGTGTAATTTCGCCATCTTGAGACATTTGCATGCAATGGACAAGGTTCAAAAGTCGGGTGCGTGGGTATCACATGCTCTAAGCCAAAATCACACAAATCAGCGGTGGTTATACGTGCTCTGCTTGCTCGTCATCGATTGGCTCTTGAGCAACACCGACCATCCATCCCTATACGGTATCGTTACTGGTGACGAGAAATGGTCTCTCTATGATAACATAAACGAAATAGAGGAAAGGTTGCGCCGAAACAAAGCATCGACGCCCCGTACAATGACCTGTGCGCATCCACAAATGTTGTGAATCTAGTGGAACAGCAACGGTGTGGTGTTCTACTAATTGCTTCCCCGAGAAGTAGCCGTTACTGCAGACATTTATTGTCAACAAATGAAACGTCCTGGTGACTGAAACCTAAACAACGCGAAGAAATGCGTTTTTTTTTTTTTTTTTTTTTTTTTTTTTTTTTTTTTTTTTTTTTTTTTTTTTTTTTTTTTTTTTTGAGTCATTAGTCTTCTGGAAGATTAGTTTGATGTGGCCCTCCACGAATTCTTCTGTTCAAACTTCTTCATCTCAGAGTAGCACTTGCAACGTACATCCTCAATTATTTGCTGGATGTATTCCAATCTCCGTCTTCCTCTATAGTTTTTGCCGTCTTCCGCTCCCTCTAGTACCTTGGAAGTCATTCTGTGACGTCTTAACAGATGTCCCATGATCCTGTCCCTGCTTCTTCTCAGTGTCTTCCACATATTCCTTTCCTCTCCCATTCTGCGCAGAACTTCCTCACTCCTTACTTCATCAGTGCCTGTAGCACGACATCTCAAATGATTCGATCCTTTTGTGATCCGGTTTTCCCACAGTCCATGTTCCACTACCGAATAATGCTTTGCTCCAAACATAAATTCTCAGAAAGTCTTCCTCAGATTAACGCCTATGTTTGATACTAGCAGAGTTCCCTTGGCCAGGAATGCCTTTTTGCCAGTGCTCGTCTGCTTTTGATGTCCTCCTTGCTCCGTCCGTCATGGGTTATTTTGCTGTCTGGGCAGTGGAATTCTTTAAGTTCATCTACTTCGTGACTATCAATCCTGAAGTTTTTCGCTGTTCTCATTTCTTCTACTTCTCATTACTATTGTCTTTCTTCGATTTACTCTCAATCCATATTCTGTACTCATTAGAATATTCATTCCATACAGCATATCACTTAATTCAGTTTTACTCAGGATAGCAATGTCATCAGCGAATATTATCATTGATATCTTTCACCTTGGATTTTAATCCCACTCCTCAACTTCTCTTTAACTTCCGTCATTGCTTCATCAATGCACAGATTGAACAGTAGGGACCGAAAACTACATCCCAGTCTTACATCCTTTTTGATACGAGCAGTTCTTTCTTGATTGTCCACTCTTAGTATTCATTCTTGGCTCTTGTACATTTTGTATGTTACCCTTCTGTTCATATAGCTTATCCCTACTTATCTCAGAATTTCGAACATCTTGCACCATTTTACTTTGTCGAACTCTTTTACCATTTCGACAAATCCTATCAACGTGTCTTGATTTTTCTTTAGTCTAGCTTTTATTATCAACCGCAAAGCCAGAATTGCCCCTCTGGTGCGTTTACCTTTCCTAAAGACAAACTAACCATCATCTAACACATCCTCAAATTTCTATTCCATTCTTTTGTGTGGTATTATTCTCAGGAACATGGATGTTTTAATTGTACGACAATTCTCGCACTTGTCAGCTCTTGCAGTCTTCGGAATTTTGTGGATGATACTCTTCCGAAAGTCACATCACGTATGTCGCCAGACCCATACATTCTACACAACAACTTGAATAATCTTTTTGTTACCACTTTCCACAATGATCGTAGAAAATCTAATAGAATGTTATCTATGCATTCTGTCTTATTTGATCTTAAATCCTCAAAAGTCTCTTAAATTCTAATTCTAAAACTGGATCCTCTATCTCTTCCGAATTGTTTCCTGTTTCTTCTTCTATCACATCAGACAAATCCTCCCCTCACAGAGGCCTACAGTGAACATTTCCACCAATCCTCTCCTTCCTACGCATTTACCGGTAGAATTCTCGTTGCACTCTTAATGTTATTACCCTTGCTTTTAATTTCTCGAAGGTTTTTTCGACTTTCCTGTATGCTGAGTCTGTCCTTCCGACAATCATTTCCATTTAGATGTCTTCACGCTTTTCCTGCAATCATTTCGTCTTAGATTTCCAGCACTTCCTATTTATTTCATTCCTCCGCTACCTGTATTCCAGTAATCTTGAATTTACCTGAATATTATTGTACTTCCTTCTTTCATCAACCAACTGAAGTATTTCCTCTGTTACACATGTCTTCTTCGCAGTTACCTTCTTTCCACCAACGTTTTTATTTCCAAATTCTGTGATTGTCCTTTTTAGAGATGTCCATTCTGTTCAACTCAGCTGCCTGCTGAGTTATTTCTTATTGTTGTTTCTACAGCCTCATAGAACTTCAAGCGTATCTCGTCACTCCTTAGTACTTCCGTATCACACTTCTTTGCGTATTGATTCTCCGTGACTAATCTCTTAAACTTCAGCCTACTCTTCGTCACTACTACATTATGATCTGAATCTATATCTGCTCCTGGGTATGCCGTACAATCCAGTTTCTTATTTCGGAATCACTAGCTAATGATGATGTAATATAACTGAAACCTTCTCGTACAACACGGCCTTTTCCAAGTATATCCCCTCCTCCTGTGATTCTTGAATAGAGTAGTCGCTATTACTAGATGAAATTTATTGCAGAACTCAATGAGTCTTTCTCCTCTCTCATTCCTTTTCATTTTTCTATAACTATTTCTTCGGCTCCTTCTCCTACAACTGCAGTCCAGTCCTCCATGACTGTTACATTGTCATCTTCCTTTACGCACTGTACTACCCTTTCAATATCCTCACACAGTTTCTACATCCCTTCATCTTCAGTTTGCGACGAGAGCTAACGTTGTCGGTGTTAGTTTGCTGTCGATTCTGATAAGAACAACCCTATCAATGAGCTGTTCACAGTAACACACTCTCTGCCCTACCTTTCTATTCATAACTTATCCTACTACCCTTATACCATATTCTGCTGCTGTTGGTATTATCCTATATCCATCTGTCCAGAAATCCTTGACTTCAATTTCACTTCACTGTCTTTAGTATATCTAGATTGATTAGTAGCATTTCCCTTTTCAGGATTTCTAGCATTCCTATCACGTTCAAGCATCTGACGTTGCACACCCCACTGGTTATTTCCTTTTTCAGGTTTTCTAGCATCCCTACCACGATCAAGCGGCTGACGTTCCACACCCCATTGGTTATTCAGTCTTCTGTTCATGGTCACTTCCCGCTTGGCAATCCCCTCCCAGAGATCCGAATGGAGACCCGGAATCTTTGGCCAATGGAGAGATTATCATCACTTTTTTTCTGTTACAGGCCATATCTCCTGTGGGTACACGTTGCGTGTCTTTAATACAGTTGTTCCCTTTGCCTTCTGCGTCGTCGTGCCGTTGATCATTGCTGGCTGATTCTTGCGGCTTTAGGGGCAGGGGAACATTAGGACAAGAGAGTTCCCTGATCCTGTGTGCGCTCCTCCTCCCTGTTTGATAAAGCGTTGACCGGATGACTGTGTCTTCTTGTGCTGGAGGTCCTCGGTCGCCAGGGCTGACTGTTAATGAAAATTTAAGCAGTGGCAGGTTTCCAACACCTGAGCCGGGACATTTTGGTTACTAATCAAATACGCTACCTGTAGACAACGGTTGTTGCTACACTCTTAGTGCCCACCCGCATTCCGCTAAAGACCCTATACAGGAGACGGTTAGGGAAGCTATTCTGACCCACCATATCCACCTGACCTAGCGCCAACAGATTTCTACCTTTCCCGGCCACTGTCGAACAACCTTCAAGGGACTTCCTTTCTGGATGGAAATGCGTTCCGAACGTAACTCGACGAATTCTTTCCTCGAAACCAAGATATCTCTAGAGTCGCGGAATCGAAATGTTAACCCAGCGGTGGCAGACTCTTCTTATTTGTAAATAGTGAAGGAGAATGTGTTACTGGTGACTAAAGTCTAAGTTACGTGCATCCGTTGTGTTTATTACTTATGAAGAAAGGCCCCGAACTTATGCACCAACGTAATGCTTTACTGCTCCCCTCTTTCCCACTAATCAGAGCATAATGTTTAATAATATTTAAAAAGATGTCAGATTTAATTATTTAGGATGCACACATTAAGCCAGCCTTCTCCCCTTCCCTCCCTCCCTATCTCAAACTAATTACTGTGTATTACTAAAAACAGGAATAAATATGGCGCCCAATATGTGCTGCGCAGGGTAGCCGCGCGGTCAAGGGCGCCTTGCCACGGTTCGATCTTCTCCCTCTACGCCCCCCCCCCCCCCCCCCCGTCGGAGGTTCGAGTCCTCCCTCGGCCATGGAGGGGTATGTTGTCCTTAGAGTAAGTAGTGCGTAAGCCTAGGGACCGATGACCTCATCAGTTTTATCCCATAGGAACTTACCACAAATTTCCTAATTTCTCAATATGTAGTAAAGAATTTTCGTAGCCCTCAGTTGTGCTTTACGTCCCATGCTCCCTGCCTCTCCGCTTTCCACTCAACCATACTATTTAAATGAGACGTCAAAATGATGCATCCCTTCACTTGAAAGTCAAAGATATGCATCAATATATTTCGTATTTAATCTTCATTGTATTGAAATGTTGAGTAAACTGGCTCCATATTCAAATACTTGTTTCATTTACATTAAATAACGCGTACACGCGCACGCACACACACACACACACACACACACACACACACACACACACACACGTGCGCACCTTATGAGCGCATATAAAGAAAGGATGTCATTCTGCTGTTTGGGTGATATCTCGTACTATAACACCTTCTTCCTTCCTAAAACTGACGTGACTAAAATATCTTCTTCCTTCCTGTCAGTGACGGAGCGAGGGGTGAGGACAGGGGCTCTACCTCGCCCCCAGTGCCACTTTCGGAGGGGCGCCAAATGTTCTCCAAGTCAAACAAGATTTCCTGAAAAATATTATTATTAGAGTAAATTATTCTGTTACTATGTGTCTGTGGAGGGGCAGGCATCAATAAAGTGTAGTGTCGTACCCCGATTGGGAGAGGGGGGAGGCGGAGCAATAAAGTGTCGTAATTCGGTACTCTCTTGTTCCTTTCTCTCCTAAAATGGTTTTCCGTCAGCTTGTTGTCCTTTGGCTATGTTCTGCATGTTTTCAAATATTATATCTTTATTAAATGATAATGTTGTTTAATATCTGATTATAGGAAATACACTCCACAAACCCTTTAGAGTCCCTTAGCACCATCGTTCTGATTGGTAAATAATGCAAACTTTATTGAAAATTGTTATATTACGTAACCACTAGTAGTACGCCTGAGTCATTTCTAATAAAAGCAAGAGTTGTCAATCAGTATAATCGATAATACTGTTGTCGCTCCTAAAATGATGGTTGAAAGCAATTTAGTTGTGGACATATTTAATTTGCGACCTACTTCACGAAAATGCTTGATTAATTACATTCTTCCAGTAAATCACACTGTCTATTTGTTGATGTGCTTAGCCACTTAGTATATCAATTTCACTAACACATATTTGCTACCCTTATAAGCCTAGTCGGATTAGTTACATATCTGTCCCTTAGGCATAACTCCTAATGTCAATGTTAGTTCATCATTTTTTTGTAGTTATTTAGGCATGAAAATAGCAGTGAAGGGCTTAATTTATAGTTTTCGGAAATGTTTGGTAAGTATGTCTGTATGCGGTAAACAACATTGTCATACATGATGTAAACATTACTCTTTTTCTGAACTGTGGAGGTATTTTTGCAGGCTTGGAAAGAAATCTGCATACAAGAGATGGTGACAGTAATTATATGATGAATCAGCAGTGGATTTTATTTCGCATTTTTCACGGTTTGTGGAACAATATTTAAAGTGAAACTCATCTTCAGCAACTACATATTACTAATTCACTAGTTGCATTTCAGAAGCAAAAGTTGATTTTGAACTATTAACGGAAATTATTTCATATATTCGTTCCAGTATTCCATACTGGATGGAATTTAATTCGCAACGAAATTTATTTATGCGACTGCTGAACCAGTCCATAAACGATTGTTTTTAATTCAGTAATGAAAATATAGCTGAGACAATTTTTTGCCTTTACGCAGTTCAAATAGATTTTAAGTGTGTGACGTAGCTATATTGTAATTGGCTCTTTCATTTTAATGACTCTAAATTATTAAGCTGTATTCTGAGAAGAGAAGAAATGAGGTGATACATTATGCAGTGTGTGTTTAAGTAAATATCATGGAAATAATGCAACTTGGTGTCATTTTTATGCATTTATTTAATTACACACTGATTGCCTAGAAAGAGAAGCTAGGGCTGGTAAAAAGCACAACTGAGTTGGTTCTTCCCACCTTGGATTAGCTTCCCCATTCGATGCTTCATTTTTAATACTTCACTTTGATTTTTGGTGGCAGGGAAAAGAGTGTAGAGCATAAAGCACAATCGAACTAATTCCGTCATCTTGAATTTTAGGACTGGATGGCGATAAGAGGAGGATAGGGAATAGAAGAGGGTTTTTAATTTCCCACTAACATAGGAATGCGATTAACTGCATATTTATCTTGTTAATGTATCTTCCTGTTTTAGTGCCAGCAATACTAAGTTATCCTTTGTCTTGTTAGAGTTCAAATTTCTGCTGCAGTTTTTAAAAAAGTAAAATATAAATTTGAAAAATAAAAAAATTTACTCATTCTGACAAAACATAAATCAAAATCATGCTGCAAATTAGAGTAAGCAATATTTCTTAACATACTCCGTAGTATATTTGTAAGACCACAAATTGTAAGACAAGAATTATACTAGCATAGTTGCTGTGTTTGTGGTCACTTACTTTTTAATATTTCAATACCGGTAAGATGTAATAGCAGCGAGTTCTTAAACGTTCTTTATTTATTGCCATTCTTGGCGTGTAAGGCCTTCAGCCGTGGTCACAGTGGCTTGTTTTTTTTTTTATTTAAGCATTCTCTGTATGCGTATTTTATGGTGATTTGCTAAATTGTAACGCACTGAAAAAAATATTATTTACACAGTTGTTTATTCCTTCATTAATAACGTATGGTATTTTTTTATTTACTGTTGAGTCTGGAATTACTGTTTTAAAAATAAATGTCTGCAACTGTAAAAGGCCACCAGTAGAAATTGATTACGGCCCCGTCCACAATCGTAGCCGAATCCTGCCTGCCCTTGACTAACCGATTTCACACTCTTATAGAGTCATCTGGTTGAGCACCGTTCACTGTTTATAATCTTTCGCCTGCTGTAGCTCTAATCGAAACTCTCTACGTCAGAATATTTGTTTTTTCGTTCAGTCGTGATCGGTTGTTGATTTACGCCATTGCACTACATTCTTCTCTATTTAGACGTCCCTTAAATTTTACCGCATCTGTCTCTACAGCTTTTCATTCTTTTTGTTTTCATTTCTCAAAACACGCCCTTTCATTACTAACATGGCTATACATTCAGTATTTTTCTTTAATTCGAAGCTCAATTGTCTGTTCTCTTCATGAAGATTTCTTACTTTTTTTGTTGAATCATCAGTCTCCCACGAATTCCTCTGCTACGCTAACCTCTTCATCTCAGTACTTTTTGGAGCACCGTAGGTAGTCAATTATTTGAAGGGTGAATTCAAATGTCTGTCTTCCGCTACAGTTTGTACCCTCAACAGTTCCCTCTATTATCATAGAATTTAGTTCCTGATACCCTAACACATGTCCTTTCTTCTTGTCAGTGTTTTTCATATCTTCCTTATTTCGCCAAGTCTGCCGAGAACCCCCTCATACCTTATCTTATCAGTCTATCTGATTTTCAACATTCTGCTCTACCACCACATCTCAAATGCATCGGTTGTCTTTTGTTCCGGTTTTCACACTGTTCATGATTCACTGTCATATAATACTGCCCTCGAATTTACATTCTCAGAAAATTCTTTGTCGAATTGTTAAGGCCAACGTCCAACGTTTGAAACCAGTAGACTTCTCTTGGCCATGAATGCCTTCTTTGCCTGCGCTGGTCTGCTTTTTATTTCCTCCTCGCTTCGTCCGTCATGGGAAACCTTGCTTCCAAGGTAGCATAATTGCCCAATTTCCACGTTAAGTTTCTCTCTATTCTCATTTCCGCTACATCACATTACCTTTGTCTTTTTCCGGTTTACTCTCCCTCCATATTGTGTACTAATTAGACTGTTCATTCGATCCAACAGGTCCTGTAATTCTTCTTCACATTCGCCGACGATAGCAATGTCATCAGCGAATGTTATGTTTCAGCCTGAATCTTAATTCATTCTTGAAACTTTCTTTTATGTCCATCATTGCTTTTTCACTGTCTAGATTAAACAGCGGGGAGAAAAGGTTCCATCCAATCCGAGCACTTAATTCTTGGTCTTCCAATCTCATTGTTTCCTCTTGGTTCTTGTAGAAACTTGTATATTACGCCTCTTTCCCTGCAGCTTACTATGTTTTTCTCAGAATTTAGAACGTCAAGCACCATTTCACATTGTCTAACGCTTTTTGTAGATCCGCAAATGTTACGAACGTGTCTTGATTTTTTGTTCCACCGTGTCTCCATTTTCAAGCGCTACGTGAGAACTGCTCTGAGGTTCCTTCACCTTTCCTAAAGCCTAACTGGTCGTCATTTGACACATTCTGAATTTTCTTTCCCTTTTCTCTGTATATTACTCTTGGCAGCAGCTTGAACGCATGATCTGTTAAGCTGATTGTGTGATAGTTTTCACACTTATCTGCCATTGCTATCTTCGGAATTTTGTGGAAGTTAGTTCTTCGTACTGCAGAATGGAATTCCCTCTACACTCTTAATGTTACCACCCTAGTTTATAATTTCACTGAAGTTTGTTTGGACTTTCCCATACGCTGTATCAGCCCTCATGACGATAACTAATTTTTTTCCTATTTCAATTTCTTCACTTCTTTCTTATGCCTATTTTGTCTCGTCTGCCCAGCATTTGCTGTTTATCTCATTCCTAAGGTATTAATACTGCGGCATATCCGTCTTTCCCTGAACATTTCTGTGCTTCATACTTTCGTCGATCAATGGAAGTATTTCATCTGTTGCCCACTGTCACTTCTCAGTCGCCTTTTATGTATTATGTTAATCTGACCAAAATCACTGATTGCCCCTTTTAGAGATGGCCACTCCTCTTCAACTGAGGTGCGTATTCTGGTGTTCCTTATCGCAGTATCCACATCTTTAGCGAACACTACACGAGTCTCGCCGTTCCTCAGTCTTCCAATATCCCACTTCTACATTGATTCTTCCGCATGACTCTCTTAAACTTTACTCTTCGTTATTGTCGTCGGAGCCTATATCTGCACATCCATACAGTACGATATCTAATTTCGGAATAGCTGTCTGATGATGATATAATCCAGCTGGGACCTTCTCTTCTCTCCCGGTCTTTTCTAGGTGTATCTTCTGCTGCAGTCTGGAACCGCAAAACCGCTTCGGTCGCAGGTTCGAATCCTGCCTCGGGCATGGATGTTTGTGATGTCTTTAGGTTAGTTAGGTTTAACTAGTTCTAAGTTCTAGGGGACTAATGACCTCAGCAGTTGAGTCCCATAGTGCTCAGAGCTATTTTTATCTTCTGCTGCTGTGATTTTTGGACAGAGTATTCGTTATTACCATCTGAAATTTATTGCAGAACTCAATTACGGTTTCTTCTCTCTCAGTTCTACTGCCAAGCACATATTCTCCCGTAACCATTTCTTCTACTCCATCCCTTACAACAGCATTCCAATGAAGAATGTCTGTTACATTTTTACTTCCCTTTATGTACTGAAATATGCGTTCAGTATCTTCATACATTTTCTCTATCTCTTCATGTGCTGCTTGCGATGTTGACTTGTATACCCGAACTGTCGATGTCGGCGTTTGTTTGCAGTCGCCTCTGATGTGAGCAACCGTATCAATGAACTGTTCACAGTAGCTCATTCTCTGCCCTACCTTGGCCTGCATAACGAATCCTACCCCCCTTTTTCCTCTTTTCTGCTGCTTTCGATGTTATCCTATATTCGCCTGATCAAAAATCTTTATCGTCCTTCCATTTCACTTCATTGATCCCTTAATGCATCTAGATTGAGCCTTAGCATTTCCCTTTTCAGATCTTCTACCTTCCATACTTCTTTTAAAGTTTTGACACTCCAAGTTCCGACTCGTGGAATGTTATCCCGTCATCGATATCTCATCTTTTTCTCTTGGTCATCTCCTCTTTTGAAGTCTCCCACCTCCCCCCAGAGATTCGAATGGGGAACTAATTCGGAATATTTTGCTACTGCAAATCATGATGACACTTTTATCAATTAAAGGCCACCTATCGTGTGGATACATGTTACGTGTCTTTAATGCAGTGGTTCCCATTGCCTTATTCATCTTCATGCTCTTGTTCACTGCTTATTGTTCTTCCTTTTAGGAACAGTTTCCCACCCGATGGACAAGAGTGCCCTGAACCTCTCTCCGTTCCCCTGCCCTCTTTGAAAAGAGTGTTACTGGTCATTTTTATTCAGGATTTAAGCAGTGGTTGAGTTAGAACCCGGAACGCAAGACGTTTTAACCAGTAGTGAAAGATGTTACCCCTATGCACCCTATGCCTTACTTTACGCTCTTGCAATTTATAAACGCTGTGATCATTATTATCTTATTATAAGTGTAATAAAGGTTTTTCGTCATTCTTACAAAGCCATTTACGCAGGAGTGGCTTTACTTTATTTCAACTGCCTAACTTAAGAGTTTAACACAAGGAAAATCAATGGAAACATTAAGTTTGTAGGAGATGAAAGAAAATTAGTTATCTCTCATGCCAAAAACCATGTTTATCAACGACACCAACAAAACTTATTAACGTGAGAGACCAAACATTTCTTGTCATCACGAGATTTATTTAGACTCGCAACCTTGGTCTAGGCAGTTTAGTATCCCGGACGGTGTGTACTTTTCAAAGCACGAAATGGCCATTCGGGCACTCAGAAGTAGCTCAACATCAGACCAGAGGCCACTACCGCAAGGTAAGTTCCAAGAAATTTCGTAATTCATTTGAATGTGAAGAGTGTATTGAATCTGACTGATTTATCCATTTAACAGACCCACTAAGCGCCACATTCCCTCTGAGGCCTATGGAGGAATGCTGCATTCTGTGTGATAAATTATATTGTATGGATTCGGATTAAATGCGAAAATCACCAGTCGACAGGGATATATACTGTTGCAACCACTCAAAGAGTAAGGGGCGAGTTTGCACTTAGAAAAATGTAAACTAATCCTGTTTCTACGGAAGAATGGGGTATTCCCATAAGAATTGGCCACAGTATCCTCGATATACAAGAAGGGAAGCGAATTGGAATATGGTAACTACAGAGGTATCAGCTTGCTGAATGTAACATGCCCTCAGAAAATTACAACTATTCGTAGAGAATAACACGAATACCAAGCTGGCTTTCGATCAAACCAGTCGACAACGTATCACTCTTTTATCCTAAGACAATTGTTCGAAAAATACTGGAAACGTGATAAAAATATCTGTAGTCTGTTCATAGATTTTCAACGTGCATACGACAGTATCCACAGGAGTGGCCTACACAATCCACTGCATAATTTCAGAATCCCTGAGAAGCTAGTAAGAATGGTGGAAACCTGTATGGATCGATCAAGGGCGGCAGTGCATTTCCGAGCGGTCACGTCAGAATGTTCGAGATCGAGAAAGGTCTGAGACAAGGGGGTGCTGTCTCATGTGTTCTGTTCCATGTCGTCTTAGAGAAAGTAATAAGGGAATGTAGGCAATAAGAGTAGGCTGGACTACAAATGGGTGGTATTTCAATTCTGTTACATATGATACAGTAATGCTAAGTGAATCAATCCATGAGTTGAAATAAATGTGCCAGAAAATGGACAACTACGCACAGTAGGTTGGGCTCAAGGTAAATCAGACGAAAAGAGTTTATACAATTAAGCAGCAAAATATTTGTGAGACATATGGACTTAGGTTCAAGAGAGTTCACCATTGTAAACACTTGGGAACCTGGTTTACCCACAACAACAACATAGAAATGAAACTTCCTGGCAGATTAAAACTGTGTGCCCGACCGAGACTCGAACTCGGGACCTTTGCCTTTCGCGGGCAAGTGCTCTACCAATTGAGCTACCGAAGCACGACTCACGCCCGGTACTCACATCTTTACTTCTGCCAGTACCTCGTCTCCTACCTTCCAAACTTTACAGAAGCTCTCCTGCGAACCTTGCAGAACTAGCACTCCTGAAAGAAAGGATATTGCGGAGACATGGCTTAGCCACAGCCTGGGAGATGTTTCCAGAATGAGATTTTCACTCTGCAGCGGAGTGTGCGCTGATATGAAACTTCCTGGGAGATTAAAACTGTGTGCCCGACCGAGACTCGAACTCGGGACCTTTGCCTTTCGCGGGCAAGTGCTCTACCAATTGAGCTACCGAAGCACGACTCACGCCCGGTACTCACATCTTTACTTCTGCCAGTACCTCGTCTCCTACCTTCCAAACTTTACAGAAGCTCTCCTCCGAACCTTGCAGAACTAGCACTCCTGAGAGAAAGGATATTGCGGAGACATGGCTTAGCCACAGCCTGGGGGATGTTTCCAGAATGAGATTTTCACTCTGCAGCGGAGTGTGCGCTGATATGAAACTTCCTGGCAGATTAAAACTGTGTGCCCGACCGAGACTCGAACTCGGGACCTTTGCCTTTCGCGGGCAAGTGCTCTATGGACATCGAGGAAGGAACAGCAATGGGAATGAAGCACATGTATTTCATCACGGAGACGCTCAGGTCGAAATCTGTATCAGTGAATACAATTATATGACCAGCAGTCATGAACGGCCACGTGTTGTAGCCTCGCGGTCAGGGACGCCTTGCCACTGTTCGAGCGGCTCCCCACGTCGGAGTTTCGAGTCCTCACTCGGAAATGGGTATGTGTGTTGTCCTTAGCGTAAGTTAGTTCAAATTAGGTTAAGTAGGGTGTAAGCCTAGGGACCAATGACCTCAGCGGTCTGGTCCCATAGGAACTTACTACAGATATTATTACAGCGTGAACGGTTCAGAAACCTGTAGCATGACAAACTGCGAAAACGAAAAACTATTAATATTTGAAACGAAAGTAATGAGGGAGATTTGGGGACCAATCATAGGTAAAAGAAAGTGAAGAATAAGGTGAAATGAGCAAACATACCTCTTGATGCGTCAACCAACGATACTACAGAAGCTGAAGAGAAAAGAATCTAGCGAGAAGGCTACGTAGCCACGAAAGTAATGAGGGAGATTTGGGGACCAATCGTAGATAAAGGAAAATGAAGAATGAGTTGGAATGAGGAAATATACCTCTTGATGCGACAACCAACAATACTACAGAAGCCGAAGAGAAAAGAATCTAGCGGCAAGACTATGTAACCATTGTACCAGAAGAAAGACAGACAAAGAAAATATTTGAGGGGGCAGTTAATGCCCCATATGACGACCAAGACAGCACCTGATGGACGACCAGATGGAAGACCTAGCGGCCCTGGAGGCTGAAGACACCTGGAGAAACCGAGTACAAAACACAAGGGAATGGAGGCAGCTTGTGCATGCAGTACGTGGTCAGCAGGGCCTGAAACCGTTATATATGTATGTGCAGATTACACCCGTACAAGTACGCACTTCATATCTACGAACTACTATCCATAAACCATAGAAACCACATTTAATTTTCAGAATTAATATAATTTCATATCAAATTAAATACACCATCAATTTTGGAAAACATGATGGAATTGCTCGTTTATAGAAAGGAATGAATTATCATAATCTCTTTAAAGTGTGTTTTGGACCGGTCTCGTGACTAGCTCGATGCAGACACGAATTCCTCTCCGCTGCCAACCTCTTCAACTCAGAGTAGCACTTGCAATCTATATCCTCAATTATTTGCTAGATGTATTCCAATCTCTGTCTTCCTCTACAGTGATTACCCTCTACAGCTCCCTCTAGTAACGTGGAAGTCATTCCCTGGTGTCTTAACAGATGTGCTATGATCCTGTCCCTTATTCTTGTCAGCGTTTTTCATATATTTCTTTCGAGAACAAGTCTTCCGCGACGGTACTGATATGTAAAATATTCTCGGCTTCCTTGCCGCATCAGTAGCTGTTTACACGATCTATGAAGAACTAATTTCTTCTACAAAGTCTGATTTCAGAAATGTATTTGGCACGCGCGTAGCATTATTTAGCATCCAGGTACTATTTCAAAGGTGCAGAGACGTGAATTGCGACATTTATGCTTGCTTTATTGATTACCAGAAAGCCTCCGACAGAGTAAAACAGCAGAAGATTGTTGACATTTTAAGACGCATTGGTTTGGATGATAAAGACCTACGTATAATTGTGAACTTATATTGGAACCAGTCGGCGTCTGTGAGGCTGGACAGAGAAAATACAGTAGACATTCTACGTGGTGTGAGGCAGGATTGTATGTTATCCCCACTGATTTTAAACATCTATTCAGAACACATCCTTAAGGAAGCTCTTGATGAAGTAGACACAGGAGTGCTCTTAAACGGAAAATAAATCAATAAAATCCGATATGCTGACGACACAGTAATATTTTCTGATACGATAGTTTGCAGTACGTTGTCGACAGTCTTGCACAAAAAAGCTCTGAGTATGGTGTAGATGTAAACCCTCAAAAAACTAAAACAATGATAATCAATAAAAACATAGTCCCTGCATGTCACATTAAGATAGGCTAAAATCACATAGAGCGAGTACATAAATAGACGTACCTTGGAACTACAATAAATGACCAGTGGGATCTTTCTGATGAAGTGAAATCTCGAATTGGAAAAAGCAGGGCTGTCTTCAATAAGATGAGCAACCTTTCAAGAATCATGGCTTATAAATGACGACGAAGATCAGACATCTATGTTGCTACGTATTTTCCACTCTCTTCCACGATGTTGAAACATGGACTCTGACAGAATCGTTGGATAAGCGGCTGGAGGCTTTTGAGATGTGGCTGTACAGGAGGGTGTTAAGAATACCGTGAACAGCGCATGTCACAAATGTTGAGGATCTACGAAGAATGAAGGATGAGAAAGTAGTACTGGCCACCGTGAAAGCAAGAGAGATCCACTACCTGGGACACATCATGCGGAATAACAACAGATACCATATCCTTCAGACTATCCTGCAAGGAAAAATACCAGAGAAGAGAAGCGTTGGCCGGAGAAGAATATCCTGGCTTAAGAACCTCGGAACGTGGACATTTAAAATTACTACAGAGGTATTTAGAGCTACAAGTGACAGGAAAAGCACTGCCAAGATGGTTACCAATATCCGGAACGGATAGGAACCAGAAGAAGAAGAAGATTCGTTATTACAGCATTCTACAGTGACGTTCAAAGAACAAAAGTGTTCCTACGTCTCCTTTTTAGCTTCAAAAGCTCTTTCCATCAGAACGATCTTCAATAGACAGCACTTCTGTACGGCTATCTGTGAAACAATCCACTTGCTATCTGCTAACTTCAGCTGCTCACGTGCCATGTCTTTTTTCTTCCTTGCCTTTTCCCGTTTCTCTATGGGGTTGGCGTGGTTACATGGCAAATGCATTAGTATTTGCAAATATGAACCATCATCGCTATGTAAGAGAATGACTCCAATGAAAATTTGTGCCGGATCGAGATTCTATGCTGGATTTCCCGCTTTACGGTACAGGTCGTGTTAACCGCTTCGGCTCTCCGTGCACGAATCACGGCCAGCCAAAGACTTTGATACGTCATCGTCTATGTGTCACAGCCTGCACTCTTACGTTACATATTTTCCCATCCAGGAAGGACGTATTCTGTTGAGAGTCGAGGGCTGGGTTTTGGGGAGAACTAGGCATGCATGACCGAAGGAACAATGCAATACTACTTCTTAATAACAAGAGCACTATTTCCTATAGTTACATGGGTTTTGTCAATGTTAGTGACAGTTGGTGGGCGTGTGCCTCTCCTACACCAAGACTCCCCCCCACGGACGGAATTTATGTATCCCATCTGTCTGCGTCTAGAGTAAATATCATCTTCAAATGTATAACGTTTTCTATTTGCGTAGTGTATATCTGAGGCTTTTTACTTATTTGGAATTGGGTAACAGCCTAAAAACCACATTTAGACTGACTAGCTCACCAGCCCCCGTAGTTAACTCGCGAGAAGGATTCGATCCGTGTCACGCTCACATCCCCGAATCCTGGAAACAGTGCACTAACGCGCTCGGTTATCCGGGTGGGTTATAGTATCCCATACCACTGAACCAGTATCCCGTACCACTAAACCAGTGTAAATCAAGTTCAAATTTAATTCTGTTCATAATAAAATTAAGAAAATCATTAAAATATTCGGCACGTTGTGCCAGGAATCATCACAAGGCATACAGAACCATTTTATGTAACCGTATTAATTAAACTTTGGTAAAATTGCTCTCCGTAGGAGGCTGTTGAACTGAAAAGAGACACTGTTGTAAGTCACATGGCGTAAACCTCCCATATTGGTTTAGTGTGCGTGACGATAAAGTTACTTTTTCGTGGCCTCTACGATATCTAGCTAGTGAAATAAAATATGTACCATTGTGGTATGTACTTGGAAATTAATTGATAAACCATTACCATCATCATTACGAAGATGATTTGGTAAGTCTGGTAAAAAAGCAACAAAATGGTTTGTCTCGTGAACAAGTCACCTTATTTCTCGACATACTTTCCTTTGAGGTATGTGTACTTGGTCCAGCGATCCTCCGGCTCCTTCACTCCGTAGGGAATGTAGTTTCTACTAATCTCTGCAAAATACTCATTGACTGTAACTACCACTTCCTCATGTGATGAAAGTTTCCTGCAAGCAAGCAAAAGTTTCATGTTAGGAGACAGGAAGAAGTCATTTGAGGTAAAGTCTGGTAGATAGGGTGGATGAGGAAAATCAAAGCCCACTCCATGCACTTTCCCATTGTTATCACTGAAGTTTTGGATGGTGCGCTATCCATGTGAAAGAGCGTGTCAGCTATGGTTTTTTGTAGCCAACACAAGTTTCAAACGAACCAGCAATGTAGTATAATAGGGTCCAGTTATATTTCTACTTCTTCCAAGTAATCTATGAGGGAAAAATTCATGGTGAAACCTTCAAGTATCATTTGTTGGCAGCTGAAGGTTTCACCATGAATTTTAACAATTATTTGGCGGCTGAATATGCCCACCTGCAAACATACATAAATTAGAGTAGGAGGATGAGTCATTGGGAGTCCGAAATAATAGTGGCCATCACCTTACCAACCAACAAAATGGTCTGTTTGCCTTCTTATGTGCACTTTCAACATCCTCAGCCCACTGTTTTGACTGCAGTTTTGACTCTGGTGTTTAGTAATGCATTCAGCTTTCATCAGCAGTCACAAATCGGCGAAAAAGTCCAGCGGATTGTTATTAAACATTGCCTGACATTGTGCTGAAATGTTGTGCTGGATGACCTTTTGGTCGACTGTGGGCAATTGTGGCACCCACATTCTTCATAACCGATTCTCCGCGCAGGATATTGTGCATTCACTCAGTTGAGATGATGTAGACTCACCAATCTCACGAGTTTTTATTCGGCGCTCTTGCACTACCATGTCATAAATATTGTGAATGGTTTCTTTTGTCGTGACCTCAATTGGACTGCTGGAGGTCTCTTCATCTTCGATGCTTTTCCGACCATGTTTAAATTCATTTATCCACAAGTAAATGGTTTTCAACGATGGTGCAGCATCCGCAGCAACTTCATCCAGTTCTATTTTGATTTGTGGGGCAGTCCAACCCTTCCAATGAAAATGTTTAATAACAGAATGAAACTCGGTTTCCACTATTTTCAACCGCAGTCGACACACCAATTCAGACGGCTGTCAACAATGAATTGTTCAGTGTACATTGTTGGAAATATTTATGCGATCTTTGGAATGATCAAGCTTACCATCCATGAAAGCCGACCAAAAACGTTCCATTCATTAATGCGCATTTATAGGAAGTGTGAACCCCCCAACAGTTGACTTGCAAAATACTGAAGGAAATCACACATCTGCGCAGTATCTATATGTAGAAAAACTCATACTGTTTTAAATCCCTGAAGTAATTTAGCACCATATTAGGAAGTATTCGCATTATTTCTTAGAACCCACATTCTTCGTGCAGCTTATAGTCATTTCCAAGGTATTGCCTCCATTGTTCACGAAAAAAACACGTCGCAACAGCAGGTGTGAGCGCCCTGTAATCTTCCTATCACGTTCCGCTAGAATTTATGACACATTTATACACTTGTGAATAACGACCGACTTGAGGCCACAAGTGCGACTGCACATATTTGCCACAATATCCTTACATGAGATCCTGTGTTTCGTACCGACAGCCAGCCTCATGTAGCTATTATGAGAGATAACGACTACGTTCGCCATGCCGTGAAATCGCAGGCCACCACATCGTCTGTTACAGCAATAACAGATGGCGCTCACTCGATCGTTCATAGTTCAGTTGCCAGGTACCACTTGTATATTTGTTATCGCTTGCCAATGCCCTCGCCAGGGTCACGTATCACAGGTTATAATCTCGCCTAACAGTCGATCATAATAAACCAGCATTGGCGATCTGGGTCAGTCTTTTGAGATATTGAGCCTTCAGTTTCAAGGTGAGCAATTAGCAGCTGACAATCGGAAGGCTATAGATGCATCCCAGGTCACTAAATAGTCAGAAGGGGACGAGCTTACATACTGGGAAGTCCTAGCGGCTCTCTCTTACATTTTTAGCGATGGAAACCTTTTGAAGTAGTACTAAGTATTTTATGGGGCTCTCAAATAAGCAAAAAGCGTTTTATGCTCATTCTATATTTCATTACTTTCATCATGGCAGCGACAACAGCAACCGTTACGGGATTGTCTCGAATGAAAAACAGCCCACAGTTTCACTGAATTATGTTTATTTTAAACCTTGAACATGGTTTCAGCTATAATAATATAGCCTTCTTCAGAAGTCATACACACTAATAAATGAAAAATGTCTTACACTTTTTCATTTATTAGTGTATATGACTTCTGAAGAAGGCTATATTATTATTGCTGAAACCACGGTCAAGGTTTAAAATAAACATAATTTAGTGCAACTGTGGGCAGTTTTTCATTCGAGACATTCTATATTTATATTTAATGAAAATAGTATCAAAATAAGCACGTTTTAGACTACTGACTTCTACAGAAATATAAAAAGATAGAGCACAATAATACAAAAAATTAGCACTGTATTGATTCCACTGCATATGGATAAAATTGTTTCCATTTAATGAGAGGCATGAAGTGTTTTTTTCACTTTTGATAGCCTGTTTAATGTCAGGATATGTAGAAAGCTGAGCTTCCAGTCATATCCCCGTATTTTGTCTTTGTAGCTGCATATGCAGGGAAACCCGTTTCACACAATCTGTTGTTGGGAACAAGAGAACAGAAAGAGCGCATACGGCAAGTTGCGGATGTGTATTACGACCCCTGCACCAAAACCCATCAAGTGCCTCCCATCCTTGAACCTGACCTTACTTATAAAAAGGATTCATAAGTTGCTTTGGCACGTTTCTAGGTTCTGAAAATTCGGTACAAAAGGGTTCTGGACCCATGAATTCATATTCCATTTTGTATTCGGCTCTTAAAGAATATACTTCTCAAAACATGCACTCGGATCATTGGAACAATTCTTCATATATTTCATACGATAGTTCTGCTGTCTTACCAACGAACACAGTCTCAAAAAGTTTTCTATTTCTCTCTTGCCAACAATCATCTATTTTTTGAAGGCGGTTATTTTGTTATTAGCAACGAAAACTGTTGTCTGTTTTCCTTGTAAAGATAGATTTAATTTATTAATTTTTCCAAATCTATCTGCCAAAAGAGCTAGACTGAACAACCAACTCATATCACTCAATGTGTTTTTTTTTAATGAGAATGTAATGTCAGTCATAAAAACTTATAATTCACATCTCCGAATAATCTTAAACTCTCACCCCGAGACAACCGTCTAACTTGTGTGAGGAACAGTAGTGTTTTATGTCTGCTTCCATGTTCTTCACTCTGTATTGACACAATTGGCACTGAAGAGGGAGTGATTTAACGTATTTGATTCCTCATTGAGGGAAAACATACTACTTACTTTTGAGGGCTTCTCCACACTTCATCAGTTACCCTGTATCCCCAAAGCCAGCGTTCACGGTCATGGCAGTATTCCTCTTTTAGACCCGTCTTCCTCACTATTCTAATTAATCCCGCTCTCTATTTTACGTTCGCTCGTCCACCCTTTTTCCTTTCCAGCGGCGACCATACCACGACTGCCGTATATGGCCTTACCATTGAAGAGCTCTACCCTCCACCTTTTGCGCGACATGTTATTCCATATCCATTACTTCCCTAATTTCATTTCTTCTGCCCTCCATTCTGGATATCCTGGCTGCAATCCTTATTCCAGCCATTTCTAGTACCTTCACTCTACTTTTCTGCCGCTCCCCCAGAGCTCCTGCTGCACCGTATGTTAGTATACTTTCCACTACTCTTTACCGAATCCTCTTGATGTTGCCCAGTTCCACAGAACTCCATTTAGTATTTTAAGTGCTCCTCTTGCCTGCTGGATCCGGCATTCCACATCTGCTTCACAGTTCCCCTAGGAATTGAACACTTCCAATAGTTCCTTGTACCAGAACTAAAAGGTGTCCGGGAAGTAAGGATGAATTTGAAATTTTGCGCCATTTTGTCATATGATGGAAGCCGTGGTTTTTTTATGTTTATCTCCCATCCTTCCCATTGGTAGCTGTTAGTTTTTGTGTGGTGATCATTGTTGTTTGATGTTTATTTTCGTCATGGAGCAGATGACAACTGAGCAACGCATCCAGGTGATTGAAAGTTATTTCAAAGACAGTGATAGTTCCACGGCAACCGTTCGTGAATTGTGTGTGACACTCGGACGTAATGCTTCTCCATCCGAATCATTAACGCGGAAGTTGATCCGGAAGTTTGAGACCACTGGATCTGTTTCAAACGTTACGAAAACAAGACGACCGCGTTCTATTCGAACACAAGAAAATATTGCTGTCGTGCGTGACAGTGCGACCGTAAGCCCCAGAAAATCGGTTCGACGACGAGCTCAACAATTGAATTTATCACCAAGTTCACTGTATAAAATCCTTTCAAAAGGTCAGAAAACTCAGGAGGATGCACAACAACTCTATCACCAATGCCAAGCCGAATAACTGCGTCATAGAGGCCAGAGGTGGACCAATGAGTTATTGACTTGCTAGGTTTGTGAAATCCTTTCTGTTGAATAAACCATCAAATTTTTCTGACTTTGTACACGGCTACAGATTTCCGTCCCACTCAGATAATTCCGTCGTGATTCGTAGTTCGGTTTTTATTTTTTTGTGTGTATTTTAAACAGGGTCGGCGACATAAGCAACCTTTTTTTAAGTCATTTTCATGTTTTGAATATCGCACTCAACTTTCTCCCTCGTTTAACCAATGCGTGCAATTGGTGTTAAGTAGTCCGTATTAGGGATATCTGATGTGCTTCTACACCTCCAACGCTTTCCATTGCGCGCTAATTTGCGCAGAATCTTACGCGTTTTGTAAATCCATAAATAGTAGCTGTACGTTCTGACCCTTAAAACACTCCCTCCCGCTTGCTTGTCGAAGGCTGAAAAATGTTACATACGAAACCGTCCAACCTTAAAACCTGAATGATTCTCTCCCATATTTCCCTTAATCCATTCTCCAACCTATTTTTCATTATAGCACTAAAAAGTGTTCTGATAGATGCCATAACACTAATTCCTCTATAATTATTTGGGTGCTTATTGTTTCCTTTTTGGTAGATACCATATTTGTATGATACACAGCACTTTGGTATTTCCTTTCCCTCCAAAATTTACCATTTTAGGTATAAGTTTTGTCATTTGAGGAGGCTCATATTTCCACAATTCCATCACAACTCCTACCAGTATACACACCTCCCCGTTGCTTGCCTTTTCCAGTATCTCTTTTCCTTCTTGCATTAGTATAGGTTCTGCATTACCTAGTGTACTGCTTTCATTGTAGAGCTATCACGTGTTCTCTTCTCATTTATACCAGTTCTTGAAAAGTTTCTTCCACTATCCAATAAATGCACGTTGTGGATGTGGAATTTCTACCCATTTCCTTCCTTATCATCCTTTATCGAAGCGAATGGTCTGTTTCCCCACATAATAAGAAAAATAACTCATATACAACAAATAGTAGTATTTATAAGAGTTTTTGTTACAAGACATGATGTGTTTGGTTTTTTAGGTTGATACTATTTTGATGGAGCCCTGGCAGAGACCTTACGGAGATCCAGCACTCTGCGGAGCACACATTTAGTACCCCAATAGCTCTAAAGTCACCAAAATGCAGCAGTTGCTAAATTTTCGTCGGCCTCTCTCATAATCAACAGTGGAAACTGTCAAATTCAGTCTCGGCGACTAACTTTTAGCAACTTTAACAGTCCTGTGTTAGCAAGACCATTAACAGAGCTTTGAAAAACATGCAAGTATGTGAGGCTGAATGGACAGATAAAATGCATTCAGAATATCTAGAATTATTGGGGGAGGGGACAACCAAATGGCGAATCAATTAGTTGGTCAGAATCTACGATACTGGCAACATGCAATAAGATATTTTCTTCATGCACGCAAATCGGAGCACAGCAAGGACAGGTATTTGTGACAACTATCGCCCTTCCAGCTTAATAGCTCCTCTATGCAAGGTAGGCGAGAATCCGCTAGATGACGATCAGTGTGGCTTCAGAAAAGTCAAAAGCACCAGAAATGCGTCCTGAGATGGTGCTAGATAATGGAAGTAAAACATAAAAAAATTTACGGCACGTTCATAGAGCATGTTACCTAAAAAAAAGTTCAACAGTGTAAGACGCTCGGAATTCTAAGAACAATTTGAGTGAACTGTAAGAAGGGATGAGTAAAATACAAGTTGAAACAACAAGAATGGAAGAACAGTGCTTCGATTATAAAAGGTGTAAGGCATGTACTCTTTCACCCAGGCTGGTCAATCAATATAACGAATGGAATGCACTGATGGAAATAAAAATAAAGATCTGAGAATGGAACTGAAATTCGGGGAAACAGGATTCGATGACGATATTTCTATCGTCAGAGAAAGCGAAGATGAATTACAGAATGTGTTAAATTGAATTAGGAATCCAGTGAGTACAGAATATGGATTGATAGTAAACCGAAGAAAGACGAAAGCAATGGGGAGCCGCTGAAAGGTCATTAGTGATAAACTCAACATCCTAACACGGCGAAGATGAAGAGAAGGAGTTCTGCTACCTTTGAATCCAAGTAATATATTACGGACGAAGCAAGGAGGACATAATAAGCATACTAGCACGGGCAAATAGAGCATTCGTATGCAAAAGAAATCAATTAATATTAAAAGTTGGTATGAATCGGACGTAAAAAATTATGACAATGTTCGTTAGGAACACAGCGTTGTACAGTAGTGAATGAAGGACTGTGCGAAAAACACAACAGAAGAAAACTGAAGCTTGTGCTGTAGAACGATGTGGAAAGTTAGGTGGACTGATAAGAAATGAAGAAGTTCTCCGATGAATCGGCGAATAAAGCAATACGTGGACATCACTGACAAGAGGAAGGGCAGAACAATGAGCCAGTTGTTACGACAGGAAGGATTAACTTACACGGTACGATAAGGATCTGTAACGGATAAAAATTGTAGGGGAAGGTAGGAAATGGAATATAACATTTAACTGTTGACGTAAGGTGTTGTAAATGCTGCTATGGAAAGAAGATGATGGCACAAGAGAGGTATTCATGGCAGGCCGCATTAAACCAGTCTTAAGACTGATGACTCAAAAAAGTGCAGTGTTTCTTCAGAACCCTAGTTAATATTTTCTTGATCACTTAAAAAATGTCTTCAGCAGTCACGTTTTGTGACAACAGTACTACATTGGCATCTCCCCTCCTTCGATATTCTTTTTATTGCTTAGTGTTTGGTTTTGTACATCTTGCTCGTGTAATAAATTTTTTTGTTAGGTGGCTATAATTACGCACTTTACAAGCACCCATCCACATACTTTGCCGTGATCTACAAATACAATTAGGTATAATGTGATAGGTTGTATATCGTATATGTGAATATGTAAAGGAGACTGTCATTGTCATTTACACCTTGTGAATAGTTGTTAACGTTTATTGCATGAAAGGTGACGGAGTGTCTTTATTATAAAAACTGCGTAATGAATGACTGCCTATACTAGTACAGGTTGGAACGCCAGTGGAGATAAAACGGCAGGCAGAACTCAAGCTCTGGGTGGAAGGTCCACACAGGCTTTGATCCTGCTTAAACACAGGAGGGACGTCGTGGCACCTGAGTTCTGGAGCACAATAGGGTGACGGCTGCCGCTATCGGCCGCTATTGTAGTAGGGCCAGAAGGATAACCAGATAATACTTCCGAACTTCGCAAATCTTGGACGCAGGTAAGAGGAACGAAGAAGCGGCACCTTGGAGACCACGCAGGCTGGGTTATTTCCAAGGATTTTTATTCAGAAGCGTACCATCGTATGAGAATAGGTATTTCCTCGCAAACTTTCCCCGCTGGACGACAAAATGGTTGGTCGGCGTTCGGGAGAATCTGTGGAGAGGGAGAATATTCCGTGGGTTCGGGAATATGATTCGTTTCCGGAATTACGATGGTGGGGAGCCGAGCCTTGCTGAGAAGACAGCAGCGGAGAGACATGGTCTTCTGTTGTGAGTGCCCGTGTGTGACGGTAGCTCGATATCAGCTTCGTTGGTACAGCCGGACTTGCTGTCTTTGCTCTCAGGAGAGTTTATACTTAGAACAGTTAGGCACTGTACTATTGCGAAACTATATGATTCTGGACTTCACCTCCGGGTTGGCAGTCGTCGTTGAGTATGCAGCTTTCAGTAATTGAGAGCACTTCCTCTGCCTATACTTCCGTTACGTTATCTGAACTCTGTCCTTGTGGCTGGGAGTTCGCGTTTCTCGTCTATAGAAAACAGAGAGGAGAAGACAGTATTAGAGTATATTAGTCAGAGGACCGTCTTCTGTCATCCTAGTGTTAGAAAGAGTTTATTTGTGGCTGGAGATCTTCCATCGTTGGGATGTCCGGCACAGGCAGCTGTGGCCAAGCGGTTCTAGGCACTTCAGTCTGGAACCGTGCTGCTGCTACGGTCGCTGGTACGAATCCTGCCTCGGGCGTGGATGTGTGTGATGTCCTTAGGTTAGGTAGGTTTAAGTAATTATAAGTCTAGGGGACTGATGACCTCAGATGTTAAGTCCCATAGCGCTTAGAGCCATTTGAACCACTTTTGATGTCCGGCACATAGTACGCGTGCAGTTGAAGCGGTATTAAATAGAATATTTAATGACAGGTTGATAGGTCATAGAAGCAGCTTACCATGGCCAGCAGGTTCTCCGGACATTACATCTCTGAAGTACTTTCTTTGGGGAAAATTGAAGGATATTTGCTATCGTGATCCACCGGCAACGCCTAAAAACAAGCGTCAGCGCATTGTCAACGCATGTGCGACGATTACTGAAGGCGTTCTACTCACTTTTGAGACGAAATTCGTTACACGTGTTGCCAAATGCATTGAAGTTGAAGGACATCACTTTAAGCATTTATTACATTAATGAGGTTATTACGGTTGCTCACGCAGTAACAGCACGCATTCCCATAATTTATGAAAAGGTCACAAAAGTAAATGTATCACATTGGAAAGACAGAAATAAAGTCCAAATGTAACTACTTTTTGTGTTTTAATTTTAAAAAAACCACATTGTTACCAACTGTTCATCTGAACGGGTGAGACATGTTATAAGTGTTGGAATATTACAGCGCCATCCATCACAAAGCGAAACAAATGTTCCAAATCACATGTTCATATGTATTTACATACTACACGAATATGTAAAAGTCTGGGGGTATCCATTTAAAAAAAAAATGCAGTTTCTATCAATTTGACCAATGGCAGCTCCATCTAGTGGGCCATCCAACTCGCCATCTGTTTCCCCCCGTCACGCTCGAACAGATTTGTTCTTCTTATTTTTTCATTTAATGCTAATTTCGTGATATATTTGGCCGGGTCACTCTATCCATGGACCACTCTACATATGTATGAGATTAACAACAAAATAAAACGAAAAATACAGCTCTAACTAAAGCGGCTACCAACGGAATGAATTGACTTCTACACCTACATCTACATTTATACTCCGCAAACCACCCAACGGTGTGTGGCGGAGGGCACTTTACGTGCCACTGTCATTACCTCCCTTTCCTGTTCCAGTCGCGTATGGTCCGCGAGAAGAACGACTGTCTGAAAGCCTCCGTGCGCGCTCTAATCTCTCTAATTTTACATTCGTGATCTCCTCGGGAGGTATAAGTAGGGGGAAGCAACATATTCGATACCTCATCCAGAAACGCACCCTCTCGAAACCTGGCGAACCATCTACACCGCGATGCAGAGCGCCTCTCTTGCAGAGTCTGCCACTTGAGTTTATTAAACATCTCCGTAACGCTATCACGGTTACCAAATAACCCTGTGACGAAACGCGCCGCTCTTCTTTGGATCATCTCTATCTCCTCCGTCAAACCGATCTGGTACGGATCCCACACTGATGAGCAATACTCAAGTATAGGTCGAACGAGTGTTTTGTAAGCCAGCTCCTTTGTTGATGGACTACATTTTCTAAGCACTCTCCCAATGAATCTCAACCTGGTACCCGCCTTACCAACAATTAATTTTATATGATCATTCCACTTCAAATCGTTCCGCACGCATACTGCCAGATATTTTACAGAAGTAACTGCTACCAGTGTTTGTTCCGCTATCATATAATCATACAATAAAGGATCCTTCTTCCTATGTATTCGCAATACATTACATTTGTCTATGTTAAGGGACAGTTGCCATTCCCTGCACCAAGTGCCTATCCGCTGCAGATCTTCCTGCATTTCGCTACAATTTTCTAATGCTGCAACTTTTCTGTATACTACAGCATCATCCGCGAAAAGCCGCATGGAACTTCCGACACTAAACTTGTGTTGTTTAAGTAAACTTTGTGTTGTTTAAGTAAAATCGGGTTTCTTGCTGCCTTCACTAGTTAAATATGCATGTACTTTCGTCCTAGTACCCGTCAATGTTATTCAAGTGGTAACTTGCTTCAAAAAGCCGCACTGTTGGCTGTGACGAAAGTGGTGCTCCGTTTATCCCCCAATATGGTAGTGTTTTCATCCCACATCGACTTCACGGTTGACGGTTACTGCTTGATAATACTTGTGGAGTCGTCGTTAGAGGGCTCTCTAATGCTATTGGGAGTAATCAAATATATATTATTCTCATAAAATAAGTTTTCTTAAAGTAACCATTAAAAGCAGTACAGCTTGCCGTTAGCAAGTTTCTAAGATGGAACAGAAACTGCTGATTTTCCGATGAAAATATACACAGTACTAAAGCGTTGCAGCGAACACAAACGCACGATGAAAGTGTATAAAAATTTAAATATCGTCAAGCCCGTTATAGTGTACCATAGTACGAAACACATTCAGAAGCTCGGGCGAAGAATACTTCGGAAACTGTTACTCCTAATGGCCGTCTCCGTAGCTGCATTGTCAGCGCTTCTGACTCCGACCCGGATGAGCCGGGTTTGATTCCCGGTACCGCCAAAGTGTTTTCATTGGTGGGAGGACCGGAACAGTCTGTACTCAACTTCATGATGCTAACTGAGGAGCTACTTGATCCAACAGTAACGGCTCCAGGTCACGGAAATTGAGGTCGACTGGGAGAGTGATATGCTGACCTCGCGCCCTTCCATACAGCATCCAGTGACTCCGTTGGCAGAGGACGACACGGCGGTCGGTCGGTCCCAGGGCCTGCGAGGAAAACGGGCCCAGTCACGAGATTGTGAAGTCACACTAGTCGACTTGTCCGTCACACTTCGCGCGAAAGCTCTGCTCCGTGCAGGACTCACGGGAAACCAGTATGTAATTGAAACGAGCCACACTAAAGATCTTTACTTTGACGTGAGCTGTCGAAAGTTTGCATACATTTAAACGCGCAGTCAGGAATTATGAAACTCGACTGAAATAGTTACACGCTCCCCGGTGGATATAGCTTCTGGCACTCGTAAGACCTATAGTGACACGTGTTGTGACTTTCGCACCACGGTCTGTCCTCGTGGGCCTCGTTCGGTCAAAAAGGGTCCGCTGGGGCCTGTGGACGCAATTAACGTTGCTTACATCCTCATATTTTGTGCCACAGGTCCCTAAATAAGCTTTAATGATAAAAAACCGCCGAGAAATCTCTGAAGTAACGTTACATTGTGAAAGAAAATCAATGATTTTTCTTTCCACAGTCTAATTTAAATCTATAATGCTGCAATGTTGACTGAAGTTCTGTTTGTTTCCCAGCTGGTTCCCTCTTCCTTGAACGTTCATCGTTTCGTGAGTGCGAGGCCTGAAAGCTTGCTGTGGTACTATGGGCGGCGTACACACTGCTCATATTGTGGCTGTTCTCCCGTTAATGAGAACCATGAAGCACTTTTAATTTGGCAAAACTCACTTTTATACCAGACAGAGCGGCGCAGAGTGTTCCAGCCGAAATTAATATTTCCAAATTCATGAATACAAATTGCTAACTTAACGAGTGTCAGATGAAGAGCGGCGAAGCCCAGGCCGCCTCTCAATTGCTCTCCACGCACTCCGAGAAGCGAAATGCGCAGCTGCTGCCTCCTCCATCGCCCGCGTTTTTTACGCTTAGCGGCGTATATCGCGTAGCTCTAATTTTGCATAAACTTAATTGAACTTGAGCTCAGCATCTTCCAAAGGTAGCAGAAATTTTTTAAAGAGTGTTTCACTTGCGAAATGGACCGCGATTGTTCAGGAAAAGATTTTACACAATGTGACGTAACCAAAGCTGATATGTATTTTGAATTCGGATACCGATAATTTAATTTCTCAAATTCGAATATTCGTTTTAAAATACACTGATGTGACAAAAGTCATGGGATAACAACATGCGCATACACAGATGGCTGTAGTATCGCGTACACAATGTACAGAAGGGCAGTGCATTGGCGGAACTGTCATTTGTACTCAGGTGATTCATGAGAAAAGGTATCCGACATGAGTGTGGCTGCGCGGCGGAAATTAACAGAATTTGAACGCGGAATGATAGTTCCCTCTCGGAAATCGATAGGGAATTCAATATTCCGAGATTGTCAGTGTCAAAGTTATGCCTAGAAAACCAAATTTTAGTCATTACCTCTCACGATGGACAACTCAGTGGCCGATGGCCTTCACTTAACGACCGAGAGCAGCGGCCTTCGTGTGGAGTTTTCAGTGCTCACAGACAAGCAACGCGGCGTGAAATGGCTGCAGACCAATGTGGGACGTGTGATGTACGTATCCATTAGCATAGTGCGGCGAAATTCTGTGTTTTGGGCTATGTCAGCAGACGACAGACCCGAGTACCTGTTGGTAACAAGACGACATCACCAACAACGCCTCTCCCGAGCACGTGACCACATCGGGTGGACGCTAGATTAATGGAGAATTGTGGCCTGCTCAGATGAGTCACGATTTCACTTGGGAACAGTTGATGGTAGTGTTCGAAGGTGGCGTAGACCCCGCGAAGTCTTGGACCCAAGTCATCAACGGAACACTGTGTAACCTGGTGGTGGCTCCACAATGCTGTGGTAGGTGTTTACGTGGAATTGATTCCGTTTTACGCTGCAACGGACCCGATCATTTAGTGGAACTGGTTACGTTCGGCTACTTGGAGGCTACTTGCAGCAAACATCGGTTGAAATTTTATGGATGACGAGGCGACTTGTCACCGGGCCACAATTGTTCGCCATTTGTTTGAAAAAATTTCTAGACATTTCGAGCGGCGAATGATTTGGCCATCCAGATCACCCAACATGAATACCGTCAAAGATATATGGCACATTATCGAGAGGTCAGTTCGTGCACTAAATTCTGTACCGGCAACACTTCGGCAAATATGGATGGCTATAGGGGCAACATGGCTCAATATTTCAGTAGCGAACTTCCAACGACATGTCGATTCCATGCCACGTAGAGTTGCTTCAGTACATCGGGCAATAGGTGGTCCGACTCCGTATTAGGAATTTGTCACCTCATTGTATACCGACTAGAACTCATTATTTCATACAAAAAATTTATATCTTATAGGTGAAGAATAAATTTAGAAATCATCTAAATTGTCGATATCCAACGACACTGAAGAATTCAGAATATGCCCCAGAGTTGATTAAATAACAGTGCATAAAACCTTTTCCTGCTGAGTCACGGTCGTCTGCCCATGTTATTAAACTCAGATTTGCTAGATGTTTATCAGATAATGTCTTTGGCAACGCGGTACGCCTCATTGCCTAAAATTTTATCTCTGTACTTCCTCTTTGTGAGCGCTTGGCGGAAAGTGGTGGAGAAACGGAGACACGTCGTGTTTTTTATGTGCTATAAAGCAGATATTGTATTTAGAATTGATAGCTCTTCGAAGCGAATGAATATTATATTTTGTTATAGCGATGTTTGAAGGGTTAAAACTACAAGTAGTCGAAGTGAAGACATTTATATCTTTTCAGTCAGAGATTCACCAGACTTCCATAATCCTGACATCACTTGTTCAAATAAGTGGTTCAAATGACTCTGAGCGCTATGGGACTTAACATCTGAGGTCATCAGTCACCTAGACTTAGAACTACTTAAACCTAACTAACCTAAGGACATCACACACATCCATTCCCGAGGCAGGATTCGAACCCACGACCGTAGCAGCAGCGCGGTTAACGACTGCAGCGCCTAGAACCGCTCGGCCACAGTGGCCGGCATCACTTGTTCTTTTTCGTAGAAAGTAGACGTGCGGCGTCATCATACGAATATAAGAAGACAACTAAGCTAACTTTAAGACAATCAGTTAAGTAAAAAGTATAATTCACTAAAGTAAATATACGCTTCAATGCAATTCCATTCAGAATAACGACAAACGTTCTTTCTATGGACAGGTCATTATATAACTACTACTGAATCGGCATATTAGAACATCTTACTACAGAACAAGTGTAGCTGAAGCCAAAGACAAAGACGCAGGAGGAATCTCTACAAAAATCGGCAAGATCCAAAGTGTGCCATCACGTGCGTAAAGCACCCACTGAGCAAGACTCAGAAGCGGTGTAAATGATTCATGCGTACGTAAACGTGGAATTTACGGCATTCTGTGTAAATAGATCATCAGTCTTCTGACTGGTTTGATGCGGTGCGTACCATCCTGTCCCTTCTCTTTATCAATGTTTTCCACATATTCCTTTCCTCTCCGATCCTGCGCAGAACCTCCTCATTCCTTACCTTATCAGTCCACTTAATTTCAACATTATTCTGTAGCATCACATCACAAATGCTTCGATTCTCTTCTTTTCCTGTTTTCCCACAGTCCATGTTTCACTACCATACAATGCTGTATTTCAGACGTACGTTCTCGGAAATTTCTTCCCCAAATTAAGGCCTGTATTTGATACTAGTATTCTGTTGACCAGGAATGCCCATTTTGCCATTGCTAGTTTGCTTTTATGTCCTCCTTGCTCCGTCCGTCATCGGTTATTTTACTGTCGAGCTTGCAGAATTCCGTAACTTCATCTATTCCGTGACAAACAATACTGATGTCAAGTTTCTCGCTGTCCTCATTTCTGTTCTGCTCATTACTTTCGTCTTTCTTCGATTTACTCTCAAACCGAATTCTGTACTCATTAAATTGTTCATTCCATTCAGCAGATCATGTAATTCTTCTTCACATTCGCTCAGGATAGCAATGTCATCAGCAAATCGTATCACTGATATCCTTTCACCTTGAATTTTGATTCCACTTCTGAAAGTTTCTTTTATTTCCATCATTGCATCTTCCATGTACAGATTAAACAGTAGGGGGGAGAGACAACATCCCTGCCTTAGATCCTTTCTAATCCGAACACTTCGTTCTGAGTCGTCCACTCTTAATTATTCCCTCTTGGCTCTTGTATATTTTGTGTATTACCCGTTCCTCCCTATAGCATCTTGCACCATTTTACATCGTCGAAGGCTTTTTCCATGTCGTCAAATCCTATGAACGCGTCTTGATTTATCTTTAGTCTTGCTTCCATTATCAGCCGCAATGTCAGAATTGCCTCTCTCGTGCCTTTTCCTTTTCTAAAGCCAAACTGATCGTCATCTAACACATCCTCAATTTTCTTTTCCATTCTTCTGTATGTTATTCTTCTCAGGAACGTGGATGATTTAAGCTAATTGTACAATTGTCGCACTTATCAGCTCTTGCAGTCTTCGAAATGTGTGGATGATATTTTTCTTAAAGTCAAATGGTATGTCGCCTGACTCATACATTCTATACACCAACGTGAATAGTCGATTTGTTGCCACTTCCCCAAATGATTTTAGAAATTCTGGGGGAGTGGTATCTATCCTTTCTGCCTCATTTGATCTTAGGTTCAAATGGTTCAAATGACTCTGAGCGCTATGGGACTTAACATCTGAGGTCATCAGTCCCCTAGAACTAAGAACTACTTAAACCTAACTAACCTAAGGATATCACACACATCTATGCCCGAGGCAGGATTCGAACCTACGACCGTAGCGGTCGTGCGGTTCCAGACTGAAGCGCCTAGAACCGCTCGGCCACACTGGCCGGCCTGATCTTAAGTCCTCCAAAGCTCTTTTAAATTCTGATTCTAATAATGGATCCCCTATCTCTTCTAAATCAACTCCTGTTTCCACTTCTATCACATCATACAAATTATTGGAAATTTGTGCATACAACATCCATATTTTGAGTGTACAGTAAAAGTCGAGATAACACAGTTAACTTCTTAGAAATGACAACAACCATGAAGAATGGGAAGCATAATTTTGGTGTACACAGTGAAACAACTTAATTGACACCAATTTTGATAACCACTTGTCGCACTCACGACGGTAAAAATTTTATTTTTAAGGACATAAGCAGGACGTTAGAGATTCAGTGACGATTACGAGAGAACTACCTGTCTCAAAGAAACACACATCCTGAAATTATATATCATCATCAAAAAACTAACTTTTACACAATTGTAAATTATTGGGTAAAGGGGTGAAATGCTTTCGAAAATGTTACTTAAAAACTACGTTTAAAACAAACAATAGACTGAAACCAAGACTACGACACAAGATACCTATTTCCAGTCAAATGAATGTGCCCACGTGTTTACAAGGTTACAGGAGGCTACAAGAAGTATTTACGAACTCAAAACAAAAGAAACGCCATTATGACTGCACTACTTTAAATGGCCATTTCGTAGAAAACATGGAAAAAATTATATTGTATTAAGAACAAGAGGACAACCTAGTAAACTTCTTAGAAACAATTGACATTTACCTAATTACAAAGAACAAGCGAAAATCAACGCTCTATGAAATGAGTAGTCACAATAAGTATTTTCCCATTTGCAGAGGACATTCAAAGCCCTCACATACTCTGTCTGATCACTTGTATCCGGACACCTATCAGTGGACGTTAATAATGGAATTTGTCCACCCTTTGCCTTTATGACAGGTCTTCTGGGGACACTTTCAGCAAGGTTTCTTAATATCTGTGGAGCAATGGAAGCCCATTCTTCCTCAACAGCCAAACCCAGAGATGGTAGTGTTGTGGAACGCTGGGTTGTGAAGCAATGTCGTTGCTGTAATGTATCTGAAAGAAATTTCATTGTATTCAGGACAAGATTGTCGGAAAATCGGTCCATTTCATGAATGTCCACATACCATTACCTTCAAATCACTCGTTGTAAGTCATCCATTCAGCAGTGGCCTCACTCGTTACACCACTTCTGTTCATATGTTGAACATCAGTACTAAGCCGATTGGCAAGTTCAAACGAAACGAAGTACATATCTTACTTACCATCTGGAAGCAATCCTGCATTCGGATGGGCTGGATGTCATAGCAGGGTAATGGACACAGAAAGGGGGAGGGAGGATCAGGTGGAAAGAGAGAGAGGGGGATAGGGAGATGGACAGACTCAAAGAGGGAAGGAGGAAATGGTCAGACAGAAATGGGAGGAGAGAGAGAGAGAGAGAGCGAAGGATAAAATGGACAGAGAGAGGGCGTAGAGATGGACCAAGACAGGGGCGATGGATAGAGAAGGAGGTGAATGGAGGAAAGAGAGAGACAGAGAGGAAATGGAAATAGATAGAGAGGGGAAGGAAGAGAATGACAGGTAGAAAGTGAAGGAAGAGTTGTAAAGAGAAAGGGATGAGGAGGACATAAACAGAGATAGGGTGTATGAGGAGATGGTTGGGAGAGGGTGGGAAGAGGGTATGGTCAAATGGGGGAAAAGGAGATGAACAGAGATAGGAGGAGGTGTGGATGAATAGAGATTTAGGGGCGGTGGAGGCGGATAGAGAGAGATGAAGGAGGAGATGGACAGAGGTAGGGGGATAAGGAGACGAACAGAGAGAGGGGAAACTGACAGACGATTGGAATAAATAAATACCGGGGCAACGCCTCATTTCTCAGGTAATTAAAAACATAAAATTATTAGAATCTTTCAAACAGTTCTCTCAAATCCAGGCATATAACAGCGCCAAGCAGCGGCCTAGAGGCATTGCGAAAGATAGTAAAGTTTATACTGGGATCTTCCTAAGACCACTTTTGCTTTTCGAAAAGACTGTGGCAGACATTATATTCTGGTATTTAGTGTTCATCAACAAACAAGAATGAATTTACACAACGCTCCGGAGTGTGCGCTGATTTCAAACTTCCTGGCAAATTAAAACTGTGTGCGCCTGACCGAGACTCGAACCTGGAACCTTCAGCTACGGCAGTCTAATATTATACTGAATCTTCTACCCAAGCATGACTCTCGTTTTGCCTTCGCAGCTGTACTTTAACTGTGAGGGCGGGTCTGTGCGACTAGATGGATACTCTAGTGATAGATCTAATACCGAGCACTGAACAAATTAACTTCAAAATGTAAAAATCTTTTCTTTCAGAGTGCAAGGTTTATCAGACCGTATAGTATATTCTGTAAGGCATTTCGCAAATTTCTTCGTACTTAACGTACGTCAGTAGCGTGGAGTAAGGAAACTTTTACGAAAGATTTAATGAGAAAAGTTCAGAGTATAGATTCTTTTTCTCATTGACCGTGTAACGTGGAAGATGTTTATTTTTATAGCCTGTTCAGTGTCTCGAATTTTCTACCTTGCCCCGTAAGCAGATCTTGAAAGGAAAGGAAGAGGAAACAGAAGAATAAAACACAGCAGCGTCAACGCGGACGCCATTTACATAAAGTAAACTGTTGTGTAACAACTGCTTGGAGGAGAAGTAAATAACTTCAGAGCGTAGGAAGACGTCGTACTTTGCTCACAGAAACGTTTGAGACGAATTTCGCTGTCAACTAAATGAAACAGGCGGATAATATTGGCGATATCGAATGCATTGGATTGGAAGTGTTTCAGATGAGGTTTTCCCCCCTTCCATGACCTATTACAATCACAGAAAATACAGGCAACTCATTATCATAGAAAATGAAGTAAGGGAATCTAACCAAGTTGCACTTAATTGAAGCCAGAGAAATTTCTCCATAGTAACTGGATTAAATATACAAGTCAGTTAAGGTGTGTTAAAAAAATTTAATTTCATCGGAGTATCGGGATTTTTCCGCACGTAAAACCCGACTGTTCTTTGTTTACAGTACAATTTCGCCTAGAGAAACACTCATACATTTCCAGTTAAGGATTTCTACACTCGTCTCAATGCTGGTGAAAATTAGAAGCCGACTTTTAACAAGGAAAACCACCAATGTTATACATTGTGCGAAACAAAGGAAAACACACGAAAGCTACCCTGAAATAATACCAAAATACACTGTACAGAGCGTTTCTAAGTCTGGCGAACCATAGTTCCTTTACATGAAATTTATTCGCAGTCGCAAATATGGACAACCATCGGCAGTACAACGCAGTAGCGACAGTGCAAATTCGTACCGGACAGGGACTCAAACCCCGATTTCCCATTTGTCGCAGTGGCCGTGCCATTAGCCTATCACAGCACGACTTACGGCCAGAACCAAACTTCAATATGTCGTCAGCTATGTGTCTACAACTTCTACTCGTACATCCATTATGTTTGTTTTTGTATAGGCGAGACATTTTACTTGAAATTCTCTTGCTCGATGTAGGCAGATGAATAAGGTGCCTGCATTATTCTAAATTAGGTTGTAACGTTTCCTCGGAGACGAGGCTAACGGCTGTCAAATACAATGTCTCCCATGTACGAGAATATGCGTAATGGATATACGAGTACATGTTGTAGTCACATGGTGATGATAGTGATGATGTTTGGTTTGTGGGTCACCGAACTGCTCGGTTATCAGCGCCCGTACAAATACCCAACCTTTTTTAACTCGCTTCTTTTATAATGATGATGAAATGATGAGGACAACACGAACACCCAGTCATCTCGAGGCAGGTGAAAATCCTTGACCCCACCGGGAATCGATCCCCGGGAGGCTGTGCTCGGGAAGCGAGAACGCGACCGCGAGACCCAGAGTCACGGACCTATAGTTACATGGTTGACAATATCTATAAGGTAGAGTGTTGCCATGTGAGTCATGTTCGGATAGCCTAATGGTGAGGCCATTGCTCACGACAAGTGGGATATTCGGTTCCCCTCGATTACATCTAAATTCTCCATATAAAATTAAAATAATAATAATCTCCCAGAGTTATAGGAGTTGGGATCCGTGGTATCGCAAATCAGAAAGTCATATTGACCGTGAATTGCTTTCATTGTATAACACCATTTCACTTTAAAATTACGCAACACGTCTTATCACCAGGTCGTCACTCCGCTACACAGCTCATGGTTGCCCATATTAGCAACTTCGAGTATATTTTACATATAACGGCTATAGTCGCCGCAGTTCGTGTTCCCCTAACATGCACGCATGTCCGAAGGAAAACTGCACAGTAATTCGGAATAACACAGGCACTATAGTATGGTATAGTTGGTTTAATTCAGTGTTCCCTGCATCATATTCGCGATAACTCGTCATGATGTGGGACCTTTCAGTACGTTTACAAATGATATATATTTTCTCTACTAAAAGTATGGCTACATGGAGGCCATTCACAAAGCTGTCTTTTATGTTAAGCTGCAATAATATTATTTAAACATGATCTCTTAACTTTAGGAAGAAATTTCTGAGAATGTATGTTTGGAGTACAGCGAACTTAATTATTTTCTTCTTATTGATAAATAGTTAGATAATTATTCGACTCTCATACCAAAGATTAATGTGAAAAGTAATTAACAGTGATGGACAAAAGAAGCTTTACGCTCTTCGTTTATTAGTTTTAGTATTAGTTACCTTTCGTTGTTCTCCGTCCTGGTGATAAGACGTGTTGCGTAATTTTAAAGTGAAATGGTGTTATACAATGAAAGCAATTCACGGTCAATATGACTTTCTGATTTGCGATACCACGGATCCCAACTCTTGTAACTCTTGGAGATTATTATTATTTTAATTTTATATGGAGAATTTAGATGGAGGTGACGATATTCACGACGGCGCAGTTCAACTATAGAGGTACATGAATGCGTTCATCTCTTCTCCTCCCTGGCCGCCAGTGTAAATTTCGATGTACGAGTATTTGCCGCGACATTCAGAACCTGCACCCTTTCTTTTCATTTAATTTGGAAGTCCGATAATTTTCCTCCTTAGACGAATAAATGCAATTTAATCACAATTCTTTTTATCTAGGCCACGGGGAATGATAGTATTTAGAACGTACGTGCCTCTATCCCGATCGTACGTTTGCATACAACTGAGTGTATACCGACGGAACTATCCTTATGACCCATTTCCTTTACGGTATTAATCCTTATTTTGAACCACTCACTCGCGAATGTACGTGTCCCCTTATTTTGTGGAGTCAGTAGGGCGTATTCTATAATAACGTTACTTGTAATATGCAGTGGCTTAGTTTCTACAATTGACCTTTGCCTTTGTCGTAATGGCGCTTCACGCGGAATACTTATTACGAGACCACCACAACAACTCTCATTTCAAAACTACGACACCGGCTGACTAAGCTTCCAATAATTTAACACGACGGTTACAAGCATTGTATGGAAGTGAAAGATACGCTCCAGAAGAACCGGAAAAGAGTGATTCGGAAAATCAGATTGACTGATAAGATATGAAATGCGGAAGTTCTCGCAGCCTAGGCAATGAAAAGGTCACGTGTGAAACATGGACAAGCTGAAAGGACTAAAGAACAGGACATGTGGGAGGACATCAACGAATAACTTCCACAGTACTTCATGAAAATGCAGAGCGTAAAGACTCTAGCGGAGGACTGAGACTGACATACAGCACCTTGAAGAGTACGAATGTTGGTCACCTAGTTTGTGTTCTACTTTTGTTTCTTTTAGATTTGTGGTTCGTCAGAAATGTACTTTCACCAGAATCTGTCTGGCACTGCAGAATGCATTAAGACACATTTATCTATCCGCAGCAACCTAAAATGGTCAGCTCCCAGTGGGGGGTCCAATGCCGCAGTGACGTTGACAAATTATGAGATCCTTCGACACCGGACGATGCACTAAAAGAATCGAGAGATTTATGATGCCCAACGGACGTGCTCTTCGACAGTTAATGCAGATTTATGCAACATTTCTGCCGACCAGGAAGGGCAAAGAAATGGGAAATAATTAATCATTGGGTGTATCTGGGAGTGACGCAACGGGTATTGTGTGCTGACGTAAGAACTTTCCGTCCTGATTTATCCAGCAGCAATAATTTTCCTTCATTTTATGAGATGGACTTAAGTATATCTGAGTGGAGAAATTACATTTAACAGGGGACAAGTTGAAAAAATGATACTCTGATACCGTTTAGGTAAATACTCTAACATTATAACAGCCTTTAGATAGTTCAAAATAAAGGTACACGCAGATTATTTCTCCAGAAATTATCATAGTCTTTCGAAAAAATCTGACTCACAAGTATAGATTTCCATAACGCCGTTTTCGGTTTCTGTGATAAAATATCTTCAGACTGAGATTGCACCGTAAAATTCTAAAACACATATAGTAAGAATACTAAAATAAATACTAGATAGTCTCCTATAGTCATGGCAGTAAGCTTAATTAACGATCGGGTCATAATATGACATCATACGTCATATTGGTATGGTACCGCTAGCCTCGATTATAAGGGGAAATTTCCAACTTATCAACTATACTTGTATTTAACATCTATGTAAATGAGGGTTAATGTGTCTGATACATTCGGGCTATATCGGCCGCTTTGCTGCGCTTTGGTACTTCTGCCACAACAAGAAAACGACGTAAGTAACATAAGATTGTTTCAGAAAAGCGGTTACCCATAGTATGCCTTATGATATGATTGTTGATTAGGTAACAAGGCGACTGTGATGGAACCTAAGTGAAAATTAATAACAAACGTAACATACTGCTTTTGTTATCCCGTGTTACTGATAAATATTTACTTGTGACGAACTGTTCTTTACTGTCCAAATAACTTCTGTTCATGGCAAACTTGGTAATCGAGGTGCCTGTCCTTACTGATCTTGATAACGCAATCGTAGCACAATAATTGCTTCGCAGTATATACGTTTCGATCCCAGTTTATGACTAGCTGTCGTTCCACAGTGAGTGAGCAGTGTAATATCACCACATGAACTTATACTTCCACAGGGACAATATGAGATTCAGATCTAAAATTAGTGTGTTGATTAAATAAAGAAATATGTTCACTGTTGTTACTGTTGTGAAGACATTGCAGATGTTTTCGACTTATTAGCAACTGCTGTACAAGACACGGCAGGGAATATCGTAAGAAGAAATCGAAAGATGAGGATTCAGTGCGCGGAATCATTGAAGAATATGTTTACCCTCAATTTCCTTTTCACAGCCGAGAGACGTCATTTCCACTGACAGTTTCATTCCCAATAACGGAGTGGAGCTTTTGGAAATAAACAGAGAGAGTTAGGTAGCTACAACAACGCAACACATTTGTCACCGGGCCTTGCAGAATACGTGAAACAGTGAGACCCCACTCATACCTTTCACAAAAGATCATAAAATAAATGCAAATTTTGTGCGAATTTAAATGTAAAGTACCCACCGCGGGAAGTGAAGCTGCTCTAATTCCTTCGCCAATATAAGGTACCCCTAAAGCGCTCTTTACAATACTTCTTTGTTCTAGGGGACACTCTTTACGTAAGTCGTTCACGCGTAACACCTGTCCTCTGGAACTATATTGCGGTCCATAATTTTCATACAAGCTTTACCCAGATAAAGACCTAACGCTGTCTGGTAATGACAGTTTACACACACAAAACAAATAAGTGAATAAAATACTAAGTTTACAAAGTACGACGCTATACATCCGAGAAAAGATACATTCTCATAAATATGATGCACAGTATTAAACTTAAGCTAAAAAATTATTTCCTGGCATGTAAATTCGTGAGAATAAGATATTAGAGGAAACAAATGTCTAAATCAATAACTGGAATGAGTACGTTTTCGTCTCTCCACAGTAACCACAGTTGCATCGATAAACTTAACACTAAACATAGGAGAAGTAGGAGCTCTACCTCCTGTGGTACAATGAAGTTCAATAGCAGTACAACTGACTCCAGAATTCTTGACGTCGTATTTACCAATTTATTTATCATAACGACAGTGAAATTATTATGAATCTTTCATACACTCGAGGAACGCTCTGATTTCGACTGTGGAGAATTGCTTTCATACTAAGTTACCGCCTCTTCTTAGTCTTAAGTATAGAGATAAATGTCCCAATACTCGTAAATTGAAAAGCTTCAGTTTATCGTCACATATCATTGTCGTAGATTACATGTCATACGCCTATGTTGTTTTACAATAAAACATGTCACTTTCCAGTTTTGAAAATCTTATAACTACTGTCCTTGGTGATAACATACAGCTCACTCTAGATAAATGTGTGCTATTAATTCCTACCTCAGCTGTTTCCTGCCCTCTACTATTACTAGTAAAGTCAGACCCATACTGTGGTAACCAACGTAGAGAATAGGAGCGGAAATCTCGCATCGTTATCCTGGCCTAGTTCCCGGTCCCTTCCTTCTATCTTTTACGAAGCGTCCAGGCTTTACATGAACAGCGATTAGCGCTTACACAAAGAAGTGTTGAGACTGTATAGATTCAAATGAATGGAGAGGGTGAAACACGGGCAGAGATTAGCGTTCCAACCCGACGGACGGATCACCATCACCACATTCCAAAAGTGCAGGAAATGATGTGCAATTTAAGTCAGATTAGCGCGTGGACTGGTGATCAGTAACTGTACTCCACCTCATCTTCTCCCCTTGCCAGCCAAACACTGGCTACCTCTGAGTATAGCTCGCTGTGCTATCTCGCGTTAGAGTGGCCGGTAAAGTATTATTATCGATGTAAAAGTTCTCAGCTCGTGGTAAAATGGTCGTCAGCACGGTAGCTCAAGGTATTCGATCAGAGAGGCTGACCACCTTTAGTAATTAAAAAGAAAACTTAATACAGTTCTGAGCGATGATCATTAATGAAGAATTTTGCCGAAGTTCCATATATACTGCGTGTTACAAAACAATAGTGACAAACTTCGAGGAGCTCTTGAGGATGTGTTGAGGAACAATTCAAGAATAGGAACCCAGTCCGAAAATATCATTCAGTGACGCTACAGAGCGTCGAAGTTGTAGATGCCGCTACGATAATCCTTCGGCAACGGACGTGACCTTGTCAGTGGCGGCTCATGAAGTTGAAAGGGATGGATCACAAGGATAGTATCTACATCTTAACAAAGTGGAACGCATACGTAATAAAAATTCAACTTGTCATTTTATTTCATGCACATCAGTTTCCTTCTTCCTCTATAAGATGTTGCTTGAAATCCGGAATAGCTTGTATCATCTTCTTCTCTATTGACAGCATTACTAAATCATTCAGCCTTTCGTTCCCCATGGAATTTCGTAAGAATTTCTTTATTCTGTTGAGGGTAGAAAAGTACCGTTCAGTCTCCACAGTTGTCGTTGGAGTGGTCACATTTATTTTCAAAAGTGTCATGCATTCTGAGATTGTTCGTGATATTTGCGTTTTGCATGAATTGTCTGTTGTTTCATCTGCTTGGAGGGCTACAAAGTCTACCTCCACAATTTCGGTTCTGATATCCTTCCTTCAAATAGATAAAATAGTATCTAAAGGTTCATTTTGAATCGTCTCCGATGTTTCTGAAACACTTGAGCTTCCTAAATGCTCTTTCAAAATGTTGTCAGAGACTGCAGTTTAATTAATAGGTCCTTGGAAAAAAAAAAAAAAAAAAAAACCGGCCTTATTTGAGTCCTCTGTCTGGAGGTGATATGTTGTTGTTGTTTTTGTCGTCCTCAGTCCTGAGACTGGTTTGATGCAGCTCTCCATGATAATCTATGCTGTGCAAGCTCCTTCATCTCCCAGTACCTACTGCAACCTACATCCTTCTGAATCTGTTTAGTGTATTCATCTCTTGGCCTCCCTCTACGATTTTTACCCTCCACACTGCCCTCCAATGCTAAATTTGTGATCTGTTGATGCCTCAGAACATGTCCTACCAACCGATCCCTTCTTCTAGTCAAGTTGTGCCACAAACTTATCTTCTCCCCAATCCTATTCAATACCTCCACATTAGTTACGTGATCTACCCACCCAATCTTCAACATTCTTCTGTAGCACCACATTTCGAAAGCTTCTATTCTCTTCTTGTCCAAACTATTTATTGTCCATGTTTCACTTCCATACATGGCTACACTCCATACAAATACTTTCAGAAACGACTTCCTGACACTTAAATCTATATTTGATGATGGAGGTGATACGCAGAACCAATTCAAACTCTCTACAAAATTTAATTGCATCTATAATGTATGGCAAAACAATCAATTTCTGTCAACAAGTTCGTTATGTTTACGTACAGATACTCTATACTCATTATCCAGCTGTAATCTGACAGCCACGCGGAGTGGCCGCGCGGTTAGAGGCGCCATGTCACGGACTGCGCGAACCCTCCCTCGGGCATGGATGTGCGTGTTGTTCTCAGTGTAAGTTAGTTTAAGTAGAGTGTAAGTCTAGGGACCGATTACCTCCAGCTGTTTGGTCCCTTAGAAATTCACACACATTTGAACATTTGTAATCTGATATTAGTTTTCCCTCGCACAGCAAGTCTCATTTCATCATCTACATGACGTTTTCATAAAGAATGCTTTTACTTTTTCGCGCGAATTCTTTAAGTCTTTTATGCTATTTTAAGTTCACATGTCGTACCCTTCAAATAAAATGCACGGAAAGCAGAAGAATGATTTAGTACAGGACACCGACGAATTTATTCCCATTTTCCGTGCACGTTGTTATTAAAACGCCTGTTCCACGATACGTCTATTGTACGATCTGTTTTTATCTTTAAACACTTGGTTCATGCGATGTTTGGGTCTTGGGCGGCCTTATCGTTTAGCTAATAATCGATCTTCGTTACTTAAGTAACTGACCTGATTCATTTCGCTGATTAAACTGCAACTAGAATAAAGAAATTGTACTACAGCGACTAAATTACGTGAATTTAGAAGCCTTGTTAACTCACATCAAACACTGTTATACCCCAGTACCGCAAACAAACATCACACGCTCCACTGTTACCATGCAGCGGATGCGTTGACTGTAGAGCTTCCTAGAGCGCTGTCAGTATCGGCTCTCATTCTTACTGTGACCCAGTCCAACAACCTCCTCCCGCAGCCCGGACTAGAGGATGACGCAAAAGCATTGGGATGGGACGGCCGCAGCAGGTTTGTGACCCTCTTTGTGTTGCCACACTTCGTCCAACTGTTAATTGCCGTCCTTGCTACAATGTATCAGCAAACTCATTTATATATGTACTCAAATTATGTTACTGCTGTACTGTATATAGTTTATTTTGGATACGTAACAAAGGATTGGAAGGCAAATGACCTCGTGTAAACTGCAGCTGGAAGCTGACCTTGTACGCTGTCAGACAACAGACGGAAGGTTTCATAGTAGAGCTGACTGCGTTCTGGACGTTAGATGGCTCCGAAAGCGTCAGCCTACAACACCGTAGACAACAGCACTATCAGAGGAGAGAGACTAACATACGCGGTACAAAAACAAAGCTCATTCACAGTTTGTGTCGTTCTGTTATGCCGCATCATTGAGAACTTCACATGGTCTCAGCAGCGTAATACAGATTTCGTTTATGGTGTGGCGAAAGGAATAGGGCACGAGGCTTAATGAATCTACAAATGGGCGGCGTCAGTCACATCGTTCTAGTTCTGCGGCTACTCATCAGTGTTTGATGAATCGGGAGGTTTCGAAGGAGATCAGAACGGCAGAGGCCTCGTGCGAAGGGTCCGTATGCTGCGATTGGAAGATGTGTTAGAGAGAGATTCGATACAGACCCATCCACAAGCACTCTCGCTGTAGCAGACGCATTGCAAAGCAACAACGTAGCGGTTTGGAGGGTGATGTATGAGGAGGGTAGGAATCGACTCCATTCCGCAGGCTCTGACGGCCCACGAGTTTGCTCCATCTTAGGCATCTGAGCACCAGTTTTTGTAGTGTTGCACAAGGCAACTATATTACACAGCTTATGTTTTGTTCACGAACGAAGTGTTCTTCGACTGTAAGAGTGTGTGCAACGCTCACAACTTCCATATTTGGACGGGAGAAAATTCCCACGTCACCCACGAACGAAGTGATCAAGAAACGTTTGCCATAGATTTATGGACTGGCATGATACAAGATTACTTTGTTGGTCCCTACATGCTCCCTCCTTGACCCAAAGGTGGTAGCTATGCAACGTTCTTTTGAGTGCTGTCCAAGCTACTGGATGATGTGCCACCTGCAGTTCTTCGATTTATGTGGTTCCAGCACGATGGGGGCCCAGACAGTCCAGCTGCTAGAAGCTATATCGTACACATGTTTGGATATAGCTCTGTAACTTGGCCACCTCCGTCGCCTGACCTCAACCCTCTGGACTGTTTCCTGCGGGGTGGTCTGAAGAATATGGTACCTGAAAGCCCAGCAGAATAGCGGAAGATTGAATTGAAACTATACATGCAGCGTGTGAAGACGTTCACAATATGGACAGCATCTTTGACAGAGAGCATCAGTCGTCGGTAAGCAGATATCAGGCGTGCAGTGATTTAGGAAATCTTCTCTAATTTGGAATACTCTTATGTTCCCACTACTTTTCTTTGTATTCTTATTTCCTTTGCATTCAATTAAATAAATCGTCGATTTCTCGAAGTTTCTGTTGTCGTTTAACGAACTCAACTGATTGCCAGCAGACTTCAGGGAAGTAGACGGCGATAGCTTTTAGCCGTTAGCGCCTGTAAATTTATTACATTCTGTATATCGATAAAATCTGAGTGGTCAGCGCGGCGGTCTGTCACGGCAAGGGGCCCGGGTTCGATTCCCGGCTGGGTCGGAGATTTTCTCCGCTCGGAGACTGGGTGTTGTGTTGTCCACATTATCATTTCATCATCATCGGTGGAAGGCAAAGAGAAACCACCACTGGAATCACTTCCTTAGACGCTCATGCGGTGGACCTCCCTGACGAGGTTTCCCCTATGACGAGACCTGCCGTAAGGCAGAACACGAAGTTTAAGTTATATCGATAAACACTGGAGATTTTAAAGGGTTCCAGGAGAAAAATAAACTGTGGATGGAAATCTGTCTCCGAAACCGTCATTAACTGAGGCAACAGAGCATCTCACATAGGAGACAAGGCCTGTCTGCGCAGCAGCTATCACCGTCGTCTCCACTGGGGACAGTGGCAATCCACTATGATTGCTGAATAACAACAAAGATCCATTGTGAGACGTTCCACGTGCTGTCAGACACCGTACAAGCTGACGTGCCATGTGGTAGACGCCGGCGCCTACGTTTTCTACGCTCTGTAGCGTCGTTGGATGACATTTCCGAACACGCGTTACTACCCTCAACTTGTTCTTGAAGACACCCTCCAACCCATCGAAGGTTGTCGATATCATTCTGTAACACCCTCTTTATAACATTTTCCACCCTGAGAGAAAATTTCTTGAACTTTTTCCTGATATCTACCAATTTCCATACACTAAAACGTATAGAATCAGGTAAAAGTACTCAAAAAATTCTCAAGCTGATATTTTGTTCAAGAAGTTAGTAGGAAGATCGTGCTACTCAAAATAGAAACATGTATAAAACCTGGAATGAGATTTTCACTCTGCAGCGGAGTGTACGCTGATATGGAACTTCCTGGAAGATTAAAACTGTGTGCTCGACCGTGACTCGAAATCGGAACCTTTGCCTTTCGCGGGCAAGTGCTCTGCCATCTGAGCTACCGAAGCACGACACACGCCCGGTCCTCACAGCTTTACGTCTGCCAGTATCTTGTCTCCTACCTTCCAAACTTTACAGAAGCTCTCCTGCGAACCTTGCAGAACTAGCACTCCTGAAAGAATGGATACTGCGGAGACATAGCTTAGCCACAGCCTGAGGGATGTTTCCAGAATGCGATTTTCACTCTGCAGCGGAGTGTGCGCTGATATGAAACTTCCTGGCAGATTAAAACTGTGGGCCCGACCGAGACTCGAACTCGGGACCTTTGCCTTTCACGGGCACGTGCTCTGCCATCTGAGCTACCGAAGCACGAGTCACGCCCGGTCCTCACAGCTTTCTGCAAGGTTCGCAGGAGAGCTTCTGTAAAATTTGGAAGGTAGGAGACGAGATACTGGCAGAAGTAAAGCTGTGAGGACCGGGCGTGAGTCGTGCTTCGGTAGCTCAGATGGCAGAGCTCTTGCCCGCGAAAGGCAAAGTTCCCGAGTTCGAGTCTCGGTCGGGCACACAGTTTTAATCTGCCAGGAAGTTTCATGTATAAAACCTAACTGGTATTTCACACAATTGTTTGGACATCACAGCTTATATACGTTAAATGAAATATTCCTGCTCTAATATAATTCAGAAATTGCATTAAACTAACAAAATTTAGGTAAAGGTATTGTATTTATCTCGGTGATACATGGCTTTGTCTTCTCGCTGAAGTTTAGAAATATCAGTTGCACTCTGATGGTCATAATATTAAACAAAACAGGTGACAAAAAGAGGCAGGGAGACTACACTATCGTTACCGTTCGGAGTCCGTAGTGGCGCAGAAAGGTGATGCAATTGATCGGCGACAAATTTAAAACCGAACCTACATGATCGTGCCGGACAGGGAGGAAAGGGATGAGTGGCGATCAAAGAGTTTCCATTTGAGGGTGTTGCTACAGCGTATATGGAACGCAGCGCAACTCCGATGCGGGTATATAAGCACTGACATGTAGGCAAGAGATAAGGGTGCCTTACGTGTCTTTCCTACGTGCGTGCGGTAATTGCGGAAATGAAAACGATGGTGACATTAGTCATACACTGTTACCAAATGCGTTAAAAAGAGCCAAATTGGTGTTATTCTTTTTTTGACTTCCGAAAGAAAAACCACCGGTAGAAGCAACCTTACGACTGTTGCCAATTATGAAAAAAGTGTGTGAATTTCTAAGAGACAAACTGCTGAGGTCATCGCTTCCTAGCCTCACACACTACTTAAACTAACTTATCAAAGCAAATGGATCTCAGCACTATGGGACTTAGCTTCTGAGGTCATCAGCCCCTAGAACTTAGAACTACTTAAACCTAACTAACCTAAGGACATCACACACATCCATGCCCGAGGCAGGATTCGAACCTGCGACCGTAGCGGTCGCGCGGTTCCAGACTGAAGCGCCTAGAACCGCCCCAATACACCGGCCGGCCACTAACTTATCCTAAGAACAACACACACACCCATGCCCGAGGGTGGACTCGAACCTCCGGCGGGACACTGGACTCGCATTCGGGAGGATGACGATTCAATCCCGTCTCCAGCCATCCTGATTTAGGTTTTCTGTGGTTCCTCTAAATCGTTTCAGGCAAATGCCGGGATGGTTCCTTTGAAAGGGCACGGCCGATTTCCTTCCCAATCCTTCCCTAACCCGAGCTTGCGCTCCGTCTCTAATGACCTCGTTGTCGACGAGACGTTAAACACTAACCACCACCACCACCTCCGGCGGGAGGTGCCGCGCAGTCTGTGGCATGGTCCCTCAAACAGCGCGGCCAGTCCGTTCGGCCGCCAATTATAATAACATATTTCAGATACGTATACCTTCTCATTGCTTATTCTGTTGCTTTTGGGGAAATTTGTAAATAGATTTCTAATCGGCGTATTTACACCTAGTTGACAGCTAGAGGAATTTACAAATGATGACGCTGTCCTGTCATTATTTGAGTTCAGGGAAACAAGGTGTACAGAATGCATTTTCACTAAATCAGCTTCAGATGTAAATTATGCAGGTGACAAATCCACATCAAATGGATGTTGTGCCACTGATAAAAGGTCGAATTACTGCGCTACACGGAGAAGATCACTGTAATTGGAACTAGCCCGCAATACCCGATAGGAAGCCAGGTACACAACCCCATTCCTAACTAAATATTCGTCATTAGACATGACCATACATAATTAGGCTGTTAACTAACAACATGTAGGTTAGTGAAACAGAATTTTATACGACTTGTTCACTTCTTACTTACGCTAATCGTAACTTCGTCTAGGAACAAATACATGCGTTTTCATTTCGAAATTAGAGTACAGCACGTCGAACAACAGATTCTACTAGTGGTAATAGCGAACTACCTCGTAAATATGACTGCTACGTGAAGGTCTCAGAAATGTTATTAGCCTCACAAAACCCTACATATTGTTTAAAATGCAAATGCCAAGCATCTTTTGAGTCATGGAACGCCGGACAAAAAGATGCTGATTTTGTTTAGAATTGGGTAGTATTGATGTGGCTGGCGAAAGGTTGTCCTGTTCTGCTGCGCATTTAAGCAAGTAACTCTACTACTATTGGAATATCTTCAGCTGCTTGTGTGTAAGTTAGTGCTGTTCCTCTCGTTGCTTTACTTGTTGTTGTTCCAATACTTGTTGATGCTGTTGCCACTGCTGCCACAAATCGCTAAACTTTGCATCTGATAGATGACTACCAGGCGAGAATTTGAGTTCCTCGTCGGTTGTTTTGTGCTATTCCCTGACTCAAAATGTTCAAATGTGTGTGAAATCTTAAGGGACTTAACTGCTAAGGTCATCAGTCCCTAAGCTTACACACTACTTAACCTAAATTATCCTAAGAACATACACACTCACACCCATGCCCGAGGGAGGCCTGGAACCTCCGCCGGGATCAGCCACACAGTCCATGACTGCAGCGCGTTGGACCGCTCGGCTAATCCCGCGCGGCCCCCTGACTCAAACTAGGCAAATCACTATTGCGAAGAACTTATCAAGTGGAAACTAAGGTCGACGCAAAGCCAGTTTGCGGAACACAGTCGAGACCGATATTTGCCACTCAAATAAGTACCAATGAACATAGCGAGAATGGTCTTAAATAACTAATGATTAAAACGATTTTCAAGCTACACCCTACTCAAGAAACGCGAAGTAACAGTTGTATTCATGAACTGGTGCTACGAAAGCTTTAAACGCCAGATGAAAACTGCCATTGCACCCGCTAGACGACTATGTATTTCCTATAGCGGGCAAATTGACATTCCCATGTGACGTGTTGGACGTGACGCCTGGCGTTGCGGCAGTCCATAGTGAAACGATCTCCTACATGGATAATATCTCCGTCACTCTCTGAGTCTATCTCCATGTCGCTGGAGCTCTGGGAAAATAGACAAGCCGTTCCAATGTACCGGGTGATCAAAAAGTCAGTATAAATTTGAAAACTTAATAAACCATGGAATAATGTAGATAGAAAGGTAAAAATTGACACACATGCCTGGAATGACATGGGGTTTTATTATAACTAAAAAAAAATACCCCATATTGCTAGACGCGTGAAAGATCTCTTGCGCGCGTCGTTTGGTGATGATCGTGTGCTCAGCCGCCGCTTTCGTCAGGCTTGGCCTCCCATGTCCCCAGACCTCAGTCCGTGCGATTATTGGCTTTGGGGTTACATGAAGTCGCAAGTGTATCGTGATTGACCGAGATATCTAGGGGACGCTGAAAGACAACATCCGACGCCATTGTCTCACCATAACTCCGGATATGCTTTACAGTGCTGTTCACAACATTTTTCCTCGACTACAGCTGTTGTTGAGGAATGATGGTGGACATATTGAGCATTTCCTGTAAAGAACATCATCTTTGCTTTGGCTTACTTTATTATGATAATTATTGTTATTCTGATCAGATCAAGCGCCATCTGTCGGACATTTTTTGAACGTTTGTATATTTCGGTTCTAATAAAACCCCATGTCATTCCAAGCATGTGTGTCAATTTGTACCTCTCTATCCACATTATTCCGAGATTTATTCAGTTTTCAATTTTATACTGACTTTTTGATCACCCGGTATGTGGTTATTAAACGCTGGCAGTTTTCTGTTGATGTCTTACGTAAGAGCCACTTGTCGCTACAATCTCAACCCAGTTGAGTCCCAACAGCACAACTAAATTCAAGATGGCGGCCTCCTGGAGAAATTGCAGAAAGCTACAGAGGTAAGGAACAAGTAATCAAAGCTTTGCCCTAACTGATGGGTTGATATCTACGCGAGGTGTTAGGCAAAACGTTCGTGGACTTGACAGAATTTTCGCGGCACTATATAATAGACAGTTTAGAAATAATACACATAAACTTTACATCAGGTTAAATGAATTGGGCTTGAAACTGTTGTAGATACAATGTGTATTTCTGACAGTGACGTGACAAATGAAACAGGAATCCTGAATATGAAAGGAATCTCGTACTTTAAATCTGTTTAACTTGAAATTATGACGGGGAATAATAGGAAGGTGACGACGTTCTGATACAGGGACCATTTAGTCTTTACCCTTTATTAACACTGGCAACGTGATTTGTCCCGTTCGCACTACATTTACACACTTTCTCTTCGACGTAATTTGTATCCGACGTGATTTATATCTTACATAATTGCGTTGTGTCTGTTCTTTCGAACATGTCCAAATGAACAAACATGTCGGAAAGAACAAACACGATGTATTCATATAACTGATTTACCTCGACGGGCAACGAATCCATTACCTTCAGTGAGGATGCACCCTGCGGGAATCTCAAAGTAGCAATCGCGGGGGAAATAGACGGGGACCGCAGATGGATGGCACTAGGTGGGAGGGTGAGTCGGCCGGGAGTGTGCTCAGATAGTCCGCAGAATGGCGACCAAGGTTGTGTCCCGATGGCGCAGTGGTAAACGGAACGGCCTCGTCGGCAAGAGGGCCCCGGTTTCGAATCCCGCTCCGGCACACGTTTTCAGTTATCAAGGCCCATTCAGCTGAAGTCACAGTGCAGACGTCCTCAATAATTACTAAATTAGAATTATATTAATACCTTCAGCTGCTGACGGGCGCTGGTATATATCAACGGGGACAGGTGAAAATGTGTGCCCCGACCGGGACTCGAACCCGGCTTACAAGACAGGCGCTCTATCCATCAGAGCCACCGAGGGCACAGAGCATAGTGCGACTGCAGAGATTATCTCGCGCACGCCTACCGCAAGACCCACATTCTCACCTTGTATGTCCACACACTACATTCGTAGTGTCCCACCCCAACACACTCATTACTCGTGGAAGACATTCTTAGCAAGTCCCGTAAGAGTTCGAAGAATATGTGTGCATCCGCACAGAAGAAGGACATGGCCGGTACTGCCAGAACTATATACTTATATGGATATGGTGTCTGTTCTTTCGGACAAGTCAATAGCTACTTTCCTTTCTTTTCTCCCCCCTCCCCTCCTCCTTCAATCGATATAATAATTTATTTCCTCTCATCAGTAAGACACTCACAAAATTTTAACGTCGCTGTGTGTCGAGGGCTCCGGAGAGCATAAGCAAAGCCGCAGGGTGGAATATCCATCGTGACTCCTCTGTCAGATCTCCACCCATTGCCATTCTGACAAAAAAACGTCACCAACTTGACCTCAGATCTTAAGGTTAAAAAAAGGCCACTTGCAATATATGAGTGCCAGCAAGCGAACCCGTACGGAAATTTTGACCATAGTGCTGATAGTACGCAGTTATAGATTTCCGTGTGCACCGGTTATCTGTCATTCCCTCCGCCCCACTGCAGCCGTCTAATGCCCAAGCACGATATACTGTACAGCGGAGTAAGTCAGAGGTTGGGTATTACTGTTTTAACATTGCTAACAAGTTTTCTTCATTAAGTCAAAGTTGTTTTTTTCTAACCTGTATCTGGCGCTTGAGTTCCCTTTCCTTTGAACATTTTTATGTTGCGACTCACAAACGCAACGTGAAAGAATAAAACGATTTAGTGTTTCATTAAAGAAGTAGCGTAGCGATATTTAACTATTAACACTGCTGTTGCTTTCCGTTTTCTTTGGATTTTATAGCTACTAATGTTAAAGTGAAGTACATCTGCAACAGAGACTTAATGTTCAATTCGATTGCATGATTAAATTGTACAGCGAAAATCATTAACCTCATTTCATAATGATTCTTCAGTTGAATGATAGAAAACACAGGATGGAATGTAACAATATAACGTAAATGATAGTTGCTACTCACCCTATAGCGTATATGCTGAGTCACAGATGTGTTGTTGTTGTTGATGTGGTCTTCAGTCCCCAGACTCGTTTGATGCAGCACTGCATGCTACTCTATCCTCTGCAAGCTTTTTCATTTCCCAGTACTTACTGCAACCTACATCCTCCTGAATCTGCTTACTTTATTCATCTCGTGGCCTCCCTCTACGACTTTTAACCTCCACGCTGCCCTCCATTGCTAAATTGGTGATCCCTTGATGCCTCAGAACATGTCCTAACAACCGGTCCCTTCTTCTCGTCAAGTTGTGCAACAAACTCATCCCCAGTTCTATTCAATACCTCCTCATTAGTTATGTGATCCACCCATCTAATCTCCAGCATTCTTCTGTAGCACCACATTTCGAAAGCTTCTTGTCTAAGCTATTTATCGTCCATGTTTCACTTCCATACATGGCTACACTCCATACAAATACTTTCAGAAACGACTTCTTGACAGTTACATCTGTACTCGATGTTCACAAATTTCTCTTCTTCAGAAACGCTTTCCTTTCCATTGCCAGTCTATATTTTATATCCTCTCTACTTCGACCATCATCAGTTATCTTGCTCCCCAAATAGCAAAACTCCTTTACTACCTTAAGTGTCTCATTTCCTAATCTAATTCCCTCAGCATCACCAGACTTAAATCGACTACATTCCGTTATCCTTGTTTTGCTTTTGTTGATGTTCATCTTATATCCTCGTTTCAAGACTCCATTCCGTTCAACTACTCTTCCAAGTCCTTTGCTGTCTCTGACAGAATTACAGTGTCATCGGCGAACCTCAAAGTTTTTATTTCTTCTCCATGGATTTTAATACCTATTCCTAATTTTTCTTTTGTTTCCTTCACTGCTTGCTCAATATACAGATTGAATAACATTGGGGGGAGGCTACAACCCTGTCTCACTCCCTTCCCAGCCACTGCTTCCCTTTCACGCCCCTCGACTCTTATAACTGCCATCTGGTTTCTGTACAAATTGTAAACAGCCTTTCGCTCCCTGTATTTTGCCCCAGCCACCTTTAGAATTTGAATGAGAGTATTCCAGTCAACATTGTCAAAAGCTTTCTATAAGTCTACAAATGCTAGAAACGTAGGTTTGCCTTTCCTTAATCTTTCTTCTAAGATAAGTTGTTGGGTTCGATTGTTTGGGGAAGGAGACCAGACAGTGACGTCATCGGTCTCATTGGATTAGGGAAGGACGGGGAAGGAAATCAGCCGTGCCCTTTCAAAGGATGCATCTCGGCATTTGCCTGGAACGATTTAGGGAAATCACGGAACACCTAAATCAGGATGGTCGGACGCGGGATTGAACCGTCGTCCTCCCGAATGCGAGTCCAGTGTCTAACCACTGCGCCACCTCGCTCGGTAAAGATAAGTTGTAAGGTCAGTATTGGCTCACGTGTTCCAACATTTCTAGGGAATCCAAACAGATCTTCCTCGAGGTCGGCTTCTACCAGTTTTTCCATTCGTCTGTAAAGAATTCGCGTTAGTATTTTGCAGCTGTGACTTATTAAACTGATAGTTCGGTAATTTTCACATCTGTCAACACCTGCTTTCTTTGGGATTGGAATTATTATGTTCTTCTGTAAGTCTGAGGGTATTTCGCCTGTCTCATACATCTTGGTCACCAGATGGTAGAGTTTTGTCAGGACTGGCTCTCCTAAGGCCGTCAGTAGCTCTGGTGGATTACTGTCTACTCCCAGGGCCTTGTTTCGAATCAGGTCTTTCAGTGCTCTGTCAAACTCTTCACGCAGTATCGTATCTCCCATTTAATCTTCGTCTACATCTTCTTCCATTTCCATAATATTGTCCTCAAGTACATCGCCCTTGTATAGACCCTCTATATACCCCTTCCGTCTTTCTGCTTTCCCTTCTTTGCTTAGAACTGGGTTTCCATCTGAGCTCTTGATATTCTTACAAGTGGCTGTCTTTTCTCCAAAGATCTCTTTAATTTTGCTGTAGGCAGTATCTATCTTACCCCTAGTGAGATAAGCCTCTACATCCTTACATTTGTCCTCTAGCCATCCCTGCTTAGCCATTTTGCAGTTCCTGTCGATCTCAAGACTGTCACTAAATAAGCTTTCGTCCAATAACGCCTTTGTCAACAGTAGACGACAGACACACACACACACACACACACACACACACACACACACACACACGAAAACGCAACTAACACACACATGACCACAGTCTCTGACACCTTCAGTGTGTCCTCTATTGTTGACAAACCTCATTTTGTGACAGTCCTTTTGTTGTGCCTATCTGCGACTCAGCCTCTCCGCTATACAGTTTTTCAGTTGCCTGGGTTTACTAATTTTGATTTTGAGGCGCATATGTAGATGCAGAATATCACTGCGAGAATATTGTGAAGGTAATGTTGAACCACAATGAACGTGAGCTTGACGTAGTACGTTCATATAACGAGTACTTACTACGTTTCCGATAGAACACCTATTTTCGAACAATATTTGAAAACATGTCTGACAGGTAAGTCTACCTCGACCCTGGCCAGCCCTCATTCACAGCAATACACGAGTAGAGGGCTCTGGTTGTCATTCTTCTGTGCGGTACTTCGCACTCGGGCGTCAGGCGGCTGCAGTGTGCGGTGCGAGTGACGAACAACTGGTGTTAAGTAGAGTTGTAAAGTTACCGTAGGCTACCGTAGACTGCCATATGTGTACTTAGACTATGGTAGTTCTCCTAGTATCTTCGGTTAGTTAAGGTGGTACCTATGTTACCTGAGCGTTAGGTGTGTTGCATACAACTTGGGCGTTACCTTATATCCAACACTATCATTACGAAAGCGATCAGTGTCTTAGTAGAGTCCCCTAAAATGCTGAAGCGACATACAGTTTAAAGACCGAGCGAGGATGTAAAGGGCCATGTAACATAAACGATATTTTCGTTCTATATGTTTGTCCTCCTGCCTATTACTTAAAAATAAACAGATTTAAAGCACAATTGAACTTTTCAATGCTTAATTGAGGTTTTACATGAAAATCGTTGATCTGCAGCGTAAAACAGAGGGATGGTGTAGTAAAAATAAAGAAAAATTACAGATTTATCGCACAGCTCTAAAATGTGCAATTTCCTCAACAAAGAGGTAAAATTTAAAAAAATCATACATTATACATAGCTTTAATATTTAGTAGACCTTATATAAAATACGCTTCAGTAAATCATAAGCAAATTTCGTATTCATCAATAATAACATAAAATAATTGACTTTGGTCACGATGATGAATGTTTTTATTGAGTGAAAATAGCAACAATAACTGTGTATATTTTTTTGTTTGAGCATTTACACTGTATTTGCATCAAAGGTGATTGCTTAAGTTACATAAAAACGCAGAAGTTAAGCGATCAACTACTTTTAGTTACTTATAAAATGCAATCTTACACATTCACTTATATTTTTTTCCCTGCCACTACTACCGGCAACTGTACCATTTGATATGTGGTTTATGTAGTGTATCAAAATTATCGAATCGTAGATTTGGTAAAGCGCAGTAGCAATATAAGGTCGTTTGTAGCGCAATTTTTGATATCAAATTGATAAGCAAATTAATTAAATTCATCAATTAATCACCCCCTCACCACCCACCCCCGCCCGTGACCACGCCCATCCCCGCCCCCGACCAAGCCCAACCCCCGCCCTTGGATGACGTCACCTGTTTTCTCAGTTGCACATGGTGCCCCAGCGCCCTCCTCCCCTTCGACCCTCCCCCAACCCCCTCCCCGCCATCCGGTGGGAATTTTGAATTTTGGCGGGAATTTCGAATTTTGGTGGGAGTTTATTTGGCCCACCCCCCCACCCAGGATTTGAGATGAAGTTAAAAATGGCGGTGCCCTTTCTGGGACTCGAACCCTGGTTCTCCTGGGCAGAAAGCCCAAGTGTACCCCCCTATCACAATTAAACCGCCAGAGGCGCTTGAAATTGGCAGTAGCCAACAGGTACGCAGCATCCGATCACAACGGGGGTGTAAGGCAGGCCCAACAGCTCTGCAGCCTCAGTTGCGGTCAGTCACCCATAATTAAGCTATAGTCGAGATTGTCCAGCGCCGTCCAGCCACAGCAGCAACGGAATATGAAGAAGCCGCGGAAGAGTCAGTATCCCCGGATTAATGTCTGTGTTTACTGCCGTGTGAGGGTCTTCGTGCTTCTGTCATCGCCAGTAACAGTGTTTCTTCTTTGCTCATTAGCGGATGTGACGTCCTCCAGGGTCTGCAACAGCGACGTGTCCCAGCCCGTCGCGGCAGCATCCTGGGATCCTGTCGCGCACCGGGTCAGCTTGATGGAGCAGGACATCAGCTGTTATTGTCGGTTGAAGATACCCAGCCAGCCCCTGACTCGCTGAAATACACCGGGTACTCAAAAACTTCCCATGAGCGGGAAGTTATGGCAGATATGTACCGGTATTCAAAACTTTTGAAAGCTTCATACGCCCCTCGTCAGCCACAGTCATGTGCGGCATTCGCCATATAATTTTATTGATGATGATCTGATTCTCCTCTTGAGCTCCTTGAATGTATGAGTTGCAATCTGTTGTGCTCAGTACCAGAATAAGCTCCTGTTTAGCATTCATAATAGCTCGCTACATTTCCTCAAAGTACCCCACAAGCATTTTTAGTGGTATGCATGCAGTAAATCGGCGGTACTCTTTTGCTGTTCTGCCCACAGGCTCTTCTATTAACCATCCTGCATTTTCTAAGCCATTCAAATCTGTCGGTGATGATGAGACGTACGTTTTAAGGGTTGATACTATGCCGACATTTTGTGTATGATCAACCTCTACCACATTAAGTTCATAATGTATTTCCTGGAACAGGAATGCTAAAGCATTACGTGAAAGTCTTGTCCCCACCGTATGATTGCTATTCTTTTTCTTAAAGGATTCATCCAAGTATTTGAAACTCTTACATGGAAAAGTTAAAGCGTCTTCATGCTGGATAACAATGCTAATTTCATCGTTCTTGTTAAATGTTGTTAAAGCATAAGGTTTGTGCGAGAAGTATTCCTGGCGTATGATTCGCTCATCATATTCCACTGGGTGAAATATTGAGCACTCGTGCTTTCCATCCAGTAGAACCAGGGTTCGAGTCCCAGAAAGGGCACAGACATGTTTAATTTCCTATCAGTTCCAAGTGCCTCTGGCGGTTTAATTGTTTTTAGGGGGGTACACTTGGGCTTTTTGCCCAGGAGGATAAGGGTTCGAGTCCCAGAAAGGGTACTGACGATTTAAATTTTCCGTCAGTTCCAAGGTGGGGGTGGGGGGGGGGGATGTCCGCGCAGGCCTGAGACAAAGAAATTTCCACCAAAATTCGAAATTCCCATCAAAATTTGAAATTTCAGCCAATAAAGTAGGTTGGGGGACGGGGGTGGTGTGGGAGGTATGTCATCTTTGGGCAGGGGTGGTCGTGGTCGGGGGTGGAGGGCGGGGTCGGGGGTGATTAATTTATCAGTTTAATTAATTTGTATATTAATTTGATATCACAACTGTGCTACAAACCCTATCTCCCTATTACTAAGCGCAGCTCTAGATATGAGCAGAAGTTAGAAACCTGTACAGTGAGACGCTCACAACTGCGTACTTCCAGGATTATGACACAAATTTTCGAGTTGGATCAGTTGCTGGTGCTGATTCCTGGCAAGTGCGTATTTTCTCCTCAAAATATGAGGTCAAGTTGGTGATGTTTCAACGTGAGACACTGATAATGCCGTCGCAATGGCAGTTGGTTCTCGATGTATCATTTCATAAAAATCGAGAGTGTAATCTCTTGTCGCGCTCTGCCCAGCACTTCTCCAATACTCTCAACAGCTAGTGCGTCACAAGATCGGCCTCCAGCTATGGAACCAACGAGAATCGATTCGCCGCCAGAGCAAACCTCCAAGAGGAAAAGCGAAATAAGGCAAAAATAGACCAGAACTAGATCTCTATCCTTGAAGTCTTCCGCAGCATAGTCGACAGATATAGAGCTGCCCAGAGATCCGGCGACCGAGAAGGTAACGCTGCCTCGAGGGAACAACAGCTTCCACATGTTCCTACAGGAAAGCGTATCGCTGTCGAATCGGTGAGCAAGACTTTCATTCCTGCCGACAGCCTCCCAGAATCCTTCAATGTGAATCAAAAATGTTTATGTGACGATTCAGTTTGTTGGCAAATACCATTTCACCCCCTTCCACACATCTGTCGTCAAGTGTATTCGTAAGCCAATGAGTAACATGCAGGCTATATAGGTAATGAGAAGCGAAAGGCAGATTGTGCTTCATGATCGAGGCTAGATTTTAGAAAAATCATATTTTTATAACTTTTTGTGGCTATAGGTAACGTGTCCGACAATGTAAAATAGTGTAAATCCTCAGAAAAATAGACGTAAGCTGTAGGAAAACAAGCGTAATGCTCAATATGTACAAAAATCCAAAGGGAAAGATACAAGACCAAGACGAAATGTTCCGATGAAAATGGGTGTAAGACAGCGATGCAGTCTTCAGGCAATGCTATTTAATCTGTATATCAAAGAACTGGTGGAAATTAAACGTTCAAGTGTAGGACTCAAATCCAGCTTGAAAGTATATCAGTTATTAGATTCTCTAACCACAGAATTCTCCTCAGTGACATTGGAGAAGCCGCGGAGGGTAGCCACGCGGTCTCAGGCGCCTTGCCACGGTTTGCGCGGCTTTCCCCGTCCGAGTCCTCCCTCGGGCATGTGTGTGTGTTGTCCTTAGCATGAGTTAGTTTAAGTTAGATTAAGTAGCTTGTAAGCCTAGAGAGACCGATGACCTCAGCAGTTTGGCCCCTTAGGAACTTAGCACAAATTTCCAGTTTGACATTGGAGAAGAATTACAGATCCTGTTGAATGGAATCATCAGTGTCTTGAGTAATGAATATAAATTAAGGATAAACCTACGAGAAACGAAAGGGTAACAGAAATGTGACAAGTGATATACTCATCAATATTGTGGACTGCAAAGTAGAAAAAGGTGAAGAAATACTGGTCTCTTTGAAGGAAAATAACGCATGACTGGCGGATCAACTAAGAGGGCATTGCTTATGAAAATAGTGGCCCTCAGTTTGAGGAAGAAACTACGGACAACAATCCTTTCGAGCCCAGCGTTGTATGCAGGTGAATCACAGCCTGTTGGACATCTTTCACTTCTTTCACATACTACGAAAAGTACATTAAATCTAGTAAACCGAAGCAAAGGCAGCAGAAACGTGTCACAAGACGTCATGACGACATTTGGTTGATCAGTCATTTCATGTCGTAGTGCAGTGTAGATGAAAACTGCATCGAGAGGAAAGATATTGTATACTCTTGCATTACGTCATGCATGGGGATGAAAGATATTATATACTCTTGCATTACGTCCTGCGTGGGGATGACAGATATTATATACTCTTGCATTACGTCCTGCAGCGATACAAGAGTATATTATATCTTTCATCACCATGAAGTTTTCATCAACACTGCAATAAGGTATGAAATGACTGATCAGCCAGAACTTGTCATGACGTGTTGTGACCCGTTCCTTCAGTGGTTTTAGTGCATTTTTCGTGATATCGGTAGGAAGTGTGGTTGCAATTATTAATACAGATTTCCAAGTTTTCGATTACATTTGAAAATGACAATTCAGTGCGTCGGAACTAATAATGTAACGTTTTAAAATTTTTATTGTTTTAGTGACTGTGGCTTGACGACCGTTTGTGGTGTCAAGTGACATTTTAAGAATCGCTGCGGAGGTCGTACTGTAGAAGGATGTTGAAAACTAGGTGGACATGAGAAATGGCGAGGATTTCAGCAGAAGTGGCGAACACAGTATCATATGGAGCACACTGACAATAAGAAGGAACAGGGTAATAAGACGTGTGTTAAGATATCAAGTATGAATATCCACAGTACTTACGCTGTAGAGAAAGAGAGAGGTGGGAATACATTCAACAAATAATTGAGGACTCTGATGAGGAGGTTGGCGCAGAGGTGGAAGACGTAGTGGCCAGCATAAAATCAGTCAGAAGGCTGATGATCCCAAAAACAGGAAAATAAAAAAAGCACTTGCAGTCTCAATAAAGAGAGTCCACAGTATCGCATGGGAACAAGGTTACATAGGAGCAAAGAAAGAAACCAATAACAATATTTGGTTTCAGTATTGTATCTGTTGCTAGTTGAGGTCTCCGAGAAAACGGCTGTAAAGGCTCTACGGTAGCCTCTGCAGAAGTGGCACCTGGACTATCTTCTAGTTATGTAGTCTACAGAGTTTATTCGTGGACTGTAATAGCAGTAGAGCTCTGTTCATTACACAACAAAGAATCAAATTTTTATACACTAGTTTTCGCAGTATTTGAAAAGAAGTCTTATGAGAATGCGTAACCGAACAACACATTCTGCGTCGGTGGGAATCAAGGGAAATTACGAGATTAACCTCATTTTTTTCTTCTCACAGTTCTGACATTGTGGAGAAGTATTGAAAAACGTAAGCCGTATGGGTATTCAGCTACACTTCCAGGTAATTCGTCTTATGCTTTTTAATCTCTAATTTTTCAAACCTTCGGAGTATCTATCCAGATTTCATTGTTTCCATGTGGTCGAAATATTATATTAATAATTTGTTTTTGACCAATACTGTGAAAATGAGAAATCGTTTTCAGCAGCTTGTAGCATATATCATGAAGGAGTAGTGTGAAGATATTTGTTCGCGTATTTCTACACCCACACCCCTTGCATGTGACCATATATGCTCCACTATTATTCATGGGGAACTGAAGGTGTATGTAGCTGAACACTTACTCACCAACTGTCCTGGTGATACATGAGACCGCAGAATATTATCTTTAACTTGGTATATTTATTTTCCTTTGCTGGGGTGAATGTACTAGGGCCATAGACACTTCTTCCGCGACCACAGGGAGAAAAGAAACGTTTCCAGATCAAGAACCGTGCTACAGAAGCATATATATGTGTTACAGAATACATTTATTCAAATGATTCAAATGGCACCAAGCACTATAGGACTTAACATCTGAGGTCATCAGTCCCCTAGACTTAGAACTACTTAAACCGAAGTAAACTAAGGACATCACACACACCCATGCCCAAGGCAGGATTCAAAACTGCGATCGTAGCAGCCGCTCGTCCCCGGACCAAAGCGCCTAGAATCGCTCCACCACAGCGGACAGAAATACATTTATTAACCAGAGTATAGTTACATGAGCAAAAGTATCTGCCGTACGTAGAATGCAGCAAGACACTGTCAGGATCCATCATTTTCGTATTTCTTCCTGGCTAACATACGCGTGAAGGTATCCGCGGTTGAATGAAATCCTTTTAATCACAATGAGTTCTGTCATAAGAAAAAAAATCGTTTTACAATACTATGTTGTACATGTTGTACTGTATCCAAAATGAATTTATTTATGTCCTAGAGAAATATTCGTACACTGACATTTTTAATGGATTATAGTAGGTGCTCTACCAGGTTTCTGCAGTTTATTGCGTAACAAAAGTCTCCAAACTGAAATGTGGTGAGAATGAATCGCGGATCGTTATTAAATCCCGATATGAAGGAGTAATAGTCATCTCGCAGTCAAAGAAAGCTACCTGAGATTCTTGTGTAGCAGTAGTAGTAGTAGTAGTAGCAGCAACAGCAGCAGCAGCAGCAGCAGCGACTTTGGTTAAGCGGATATGCTTTGTATACGCTAGTGAATACTTTCAAACATTTCAAGTGCATATATCCGATGATTATTAAAGTGCCCCATTTGGTCTGGCTTTACAAACCCTTTAATACTACCGAGCTTCTCTATGTTCTCCATTTTTCCTTTTGATTTTTGCAGCCCATAAATGAAGAGGAAGTTAGTTATTTACACGTTCCATAGATCATTTGAAGGATTCTTTTATCGATGTGATGTGCAACATGTAAGTCTACAGTTTACGTGATCAATGTTAGCATAAATCGACAAACTATAATTTTTTTTACTGCTTACCAGTTTTTAAGTTGACATTCATCAGTAGAGTAGAAGGAGTGGTCCAAGATAAACGATATTAAGTTAGAATTAAATACTGCTTCGCTACCTCTCTGACGTTTTATGTTAGTGGACAAATTATCCAAAAATTTTATTGCTGCATACTGAAGTCCTCTCTGAGCTGCCAACAGCTTTAAGAGTGGGTAATAAAGGTCATTATTCCCTCTTGTGTCGTAAGTATTTATATCACTGTTCTTCTCAAACTGTGATGCATTATTTACGAAGAATTGCATTAGCGAATATATGTATTGTTACGGTGCTGTTAAAATGCCTAACTCCTTACATGACGTCCGTGGTTGAACGCCACATACTATTCTTAGTGGTCGCTTTTGTGCAATCAGTACTTACTTTCTAAGTGATAAGTTACCCCAGCAAAAGGCGTTCTTACAGACTTAACCCTTTGTTGCCGGACGGTACTTAAATGTACCAGTAAGTTTTGACTCTCATTATTTTCTCGTGGTCCAGTTTCGTGATCTGAGAGCCTGTCGGTACGTAACAGTAACTCTGCTCTACTGTTTCATAGATGTTATTGTGCAATACATAGACCTCTCTGGCGGTCAGAGCTTGAAATTGTTTTTCGCGCGCTGCTGTGAAAACAGAAGATTGTATGAGCTTGTTTCCATGGTGTTGCCTGAATTTGTGCGCAATTTATTGAATCTTCCATTGAGTTCTCCATTGTACGTACTTGCCTTCTTTGTTTTTTTATATAATAGTTTGAAGCATTACGTTACAAGTGAATGAGATAAAGTGGAATATATAAGGCGGACGTATTAGTACCGTTAGGTTGTGCGAACACTTTATTGTAGCAACAATGCGTTACCTCTCGCTAGTTGTTCTGTCCACTTTTTCTCACACAGAAGTACATTTGCCTGTGGAACAATTAGAACAAACAGGAAAGGTTTGCCAGGGAATTTACCTAAAGGAAAATGTCTAAATCAAATCACAGAGAGTAATCTTTAGACCTAACAGTATTTCAATGGGAGAAAAATAAAGCAGTGTATTTTGCGTCAAACGTCCATGGCACTGAAAAGAGCGTAGTGACAAGAAAACAGAAAGATGGAACTAGTATGACTATACCATGTCCAGTTATTATATGTGATTACAATAAAAACATGGGTGGTGTGGATCATGCAGACAGATTACGTTCAACTTATGGTTTTGACAAGCGATCAAAGAAACGGTGGCACCGTCTCTTCTGGGGAGCAATAGAAATTTCTTTTGTCAATGCTTACGTCATTTTCAGTGATCTACATGAGGCACTGCCACTGCTGGAATTCAGGCGTGCTGTGGCAATAGGGCTAATGAATGAACAGCAAGTGCCAAATCTCAAAAAGAGAAACTCTGGTAAAGATGAAATAACTCTCCCAAAGAGAAGGAAGGATAACTTTTCTGTTCCGAAGGATGTACGTCTTGGCAACCGAGGAAACCATTTTGTAGTGTTCAGTTGTAGAAGAGGACGATGCGAAATGTGTGCGAAAAATAAAATTCAGTCAAGACTACATTCACAATGTAGTGCATGTAAAGTGTATTTGTGCTGCAATAAGAAAAAGAACTGTTTCCTACAATTTCATGAGGTATCACTAAATATGTGATATGTATATACTGTCAAAAATGTATAGCTAAGTTACTATGTATTGTGAAGTTGCTCTAGAATAAATTTTTCGAAATTAAAAAAAAAAAAAAATCAGAAATATCATATTTCTGTTAATTAATTTTCTAATGTAAAAATATTTAATATTTATGTGGAATAACGTACAAGTTATCTAAAATTGGAACATTTTTCTGCGCATGTTGTGATTCTGTCCATGGAGTCTGACGGTACTTCTGAGTACCAGGAGAGAAAAAAGTTGTGAAAAATAAAATAAAATTTTACAAAAAATCCTACCGTCATTTGAGGCCACAATAGCATAAATTCTGCAAAGAAAATGTTAAAAAGTAATTTTTTTCTTATGTCAGGAAACAAAGGGTTAAATGACATCATTTTGCGCCTTAACAGACTATTCTCTCTCGAAGACTGCTCGTCTGCCCGTCTTTCGGGTAAGACAGTTTTGGACGTTCGGCTGAGGTGCACGAAAAGAAGTAGTTGTTTCGTGCATTTAGATACTCCAAGTCCCATAAATCACGGACAACAGTGGAAGCTGCTTCTTCTATCTTCGTCAGGCATTTCCGAAGGCAGGCAAATGGTCGTCCGATTTCTCCAGCAGATAAATCCCTTTGTTTGTATTATTCGTGTACTCTTGCCAAATCGTATCATCAATAATAATGTTAATGTATTATTATTCCGTGCTGTCTCTCTTAAGTATATATATTAATAATACGTAATATTTAGGTAAAATGCTACAATTTCTCGAATATTCTTTCCTTCTGGTTAGTAGCTGTTTTTAGCACATATCAGATTACGCAGACGTTTAAATTAAGTCCTTTTACTGGACTTTGGTGTCCATTGGCGCCATCGATGTCCTCCATCCCTATGAGAAGAGATGACCACCTAACAATAGGTGTTAAATTTAGATTAAAGTTCAGTCTTGATCACGTTATGTCTGTTTTAATGAGTAACCGGTTTCGGTTTTTTCTATAAAACCATCATCAGACCCATTGGTCCCTTGGGTTGGTAGGTGGAGCTCTCCTTGCTGCTGTGCAGTCAGTTTACTGCAGTCAGTTGACTGCACAGCAGCAAGGAGAGCTCCACCTACCAACCCAAGGGACCAATGGGTCTGATGATGGTTTTATAGAAAAAACCGAAACCGGTTACTCATTAAAACAGACATAACGTGATCAAGACTGAACTTTAATCTAAATATAACAATTTATTGATCACTGCATTCCAAAAATGTTTACCAAAATTGTGCAATAGGTGTTAAGTCTGCCTGCTTGGGGAAAAACAAGAAAACGCAAAAATTACTAGTATATTGCACCTACGAACCTACTCTGAACTAGACTGTAATTTAATGGGTGTGTAAAGGGAAGCCACATTAACACCTTGGACAATACAGCAATTTAACAGCAACATTATGGAAAGCTAACAATAATCCTTATAGCAGGCATGTAGGGAAGCCCACCACAAGTCTGACATTAGTTTACAGTCAGCGGGCTCCAAATACATTACCTTAGAAACTATCCACAGTTTAAAGTTCGATTAGATATTAGTATTAAAAGTGTACCGCACTGTCACGATAAACCATATTGTCACATGCCACAATATGGCATGCCCAACAATTACATTTTGGTGATGCTCACCTCTGATAATGATGAGATATCAGTTTGATTTATCTGACAAAACACATCTACGACACAGTCATCACACGAGGATTCACTCCCAAAACAATCGGCTTCCACATCATTCATCCGCACAAATTGCGCTCTTTTATTCTGCTAGTTGCCATCTTGGCTGCGGTTTAGCATACCGTAGTAAACGAATGACGCGCCATGTCTTGGTGCATTACTTAACATTGGAGTGTGTCTGCCATGTCTTTTTATTTCCTCAAATAATACTCGGCCAGTGGCTCGCCATCCTCTAGGTTATAAAAGAAACATACATATCTCCATTTGGGTCTGTCTATGCTTTACCGTTACGTAGCCCCGAGTTCTCAAATACGTTTTCATGGTAGCAGTTAATGAAGGAAACTCGAGAGAGAACTAAACCGCCTTACACCTGTGCTTCACGGGGTCGGCTTCGCGTTGTGCTTGAGGCAGTTCACTCCAGACAATGCCGCTGTCAGCGTGAGCAGCAGTCGCATCGATCCCATAGTTCTGCAGACGTAGCAGGCGCCCGCTGCTGAGCCGACAACGGGGCAGCTGGTGGCCGTCTCACAGACAAAGTGGAGCGCAAACACTGAGTTACTGGGTCAACGGCAGGGCGTCTCTAGCAGCTTCAGCCGGTGACGGTCCCGCACTTCAGAAGAGACTTTCAAAGTCAGACACAGGGGATTCTCTGTGGCGGAGAAGGAACACAAGAATGAGCATTACACAATGCTACGAAATTACTTAACTTCGTGGTAGTATTACAGTTCTATTACTAATTATAACATAATTTTTACACATAAAATTATTGTTAAGATATTTTTCAATGCAGACGGAAAGATAATTAACTCTTAAACTCCACCTCATTACCCACATACATTTAACATTCTCTGGCAGTTTTGTCTCCCTGAATCGACTACCTTCTGAACCAATGCTAAGCCTTTGCAGCCGTTATGGAGCTGGCTATAACTAAATTCTACAAATATTTTTGACAAAAGAAAGATATTGGAAAGGACGCTGCTAAATGCAGGAGATAAGCGTAATACTGTAAACACCTGTACTTACTTGCGAGTGGTTTATTAATAAGGGGCTGGACCCCCATTTGCCAGTAACACAGCTGCGATTCTTCTTGGAATACTGGCTTATAATGATTCATATAATGATTGTATAGTCTCCAGTGGGATGTTATGCCACTCTACGATCAGAACCTCTTCTAACTCTTATAGTGACGAGGGAGGGGGAAATCTGCTCTGAAGACTACGCTCCAATACCGCCTATAAGGCTTCGATAATGTTCAAGCCCGGGTATTGTGCTGGCCAGGGAAAGCGCTGCAGTTCTGTTGCATGCTCCTCATACCACTATTGTACTGTCCTGGCTGTATGAATGGGTGCATTATCGTCCTGAAATATGGCATCATTGTTGGGAAACAACTGAGTCATCGGGTGCACCTGATCACCAAAAATGTTCACATAATCGTTGGCTGTAAGACGGCCTTCCGTGATGGGACCAGCAGAATACCATGATATGGCTGCCCACACCATCACACTTCGACCACCATGCTTAAGCGTTGGAATCAAGCAATCAGGATTGTAGGCTTCCAGATGTAAACCCGGCCCGATGGTGGAAATAACGAAAAGGTTGACTCGTCGGACCATATGACGTTTTCCTGTCCAGGAGTTATGCTCCTGACACCAAGGTTTACTATCCTTTGCGTTAACTGTCGTCAGTATTGGTTTCGGTATAGCAGGTCGTCCATGAATATTCGCTTTATACTGTTTGCCGGCGGGCAGTGTCGATAGATACGGGGTCTCTAAGATTGGCTGTTGAGCTCTGCAGTCACTTTAGCTGCCGCAGTTTTGTGTTTTTTTGACACTGTTTGTGTTGGCGCACGATGATCTCTGCCACTTACTTTTGATTTGCGCCCACTGTTACGTTCACACGATAATTTCTTTCCTTGTTTTGTGTAGGTTGTCATGACTGTTGAAACAGCTGCTCTTCGAACATTCAGTAAGTTGGTTGTCTTGGTAACCGATGTTCCAGCTAATCGGGGCCCCGCAATCTACCCTCTTTGGATCTCTGTTAGGTCATGCATTGCACGTCGCCCTCGACATCTAAATGCAAATACAAAGAGTGCATTACTTATGAACAACCTGCTTTGATGCCTAGTCCGTACGGAACATGCACAGTCCAGCGCGACACGTGCATACCTGCGTTTTTGACCGTCAAACACAACCATGCCATTAGTACCACTGTTCACATTATTTTGCCTATCCCTGTATATGTATTGTGAAACACGTCTCAAACTACCAAGTTTTTGAGATGTTATATGTATTGTAAAACACCTCTCAAACTAGCAAGCTTTTCAGTTGGTTCTTCACCACGTTGTAGAAGAAACAGACCGGATGTAGAATGGTGGACAAAATATGGGACAGTTAGCATTTAATACAGTTCCCAGTCGTTTCAGAATTATACTACTCTTTCTGGAAAATTATAGAAAGTCGAGGTAGCGATGACAGAGGTGGATAGCGATCACGCAGTCTTCTCTACAATGAAGACCAGACAGGCTTAATAATATTGTGACTGTAGTATCCAGGGGAGGTGCAACAGCCCGCATCTCGTGGTCGTGCGGTAGCGTTCTCGCTTCCCACGCCCGGGTTCCCGGGTTCGATTCCCGGCGGGGTCAGGGATTTTCTCTGCCTCGTGATGGCTGGGTGTTGTGTGCTGTCCTTAGGTTAGTTAGGTTTAATTAGTTCTAAGTTCTAGGGGACTGATGACCACAGATGTTAAGTCCCATAGTGCTCAGAGCCATTTGAACCATTTTTTTGAGGTGCAACAATTCAGCCTCGTGTTCACAAAGCCAGTCCTGGATTATGCGATCTGCCATAACACGGGCTCTGTCGTCTTGGCCACAGCATCACCATTGGGAAAGAAGCAGTGTACCATGGGATGGACCTGAGCAGCCAAAATGCAGAGTAACCATGGAATACCAAGATACGGCTGCGCAAGTTATAAATGAATCCCCCGTCCTCGCCATGTTTCAGTCTTGGAACGTTAACCCTGTGAGAATTTGGAAACAGTGGAACAACTAGCCATGCGAGTAAATGACATCGTTCCATTGTGCACGTTTTGTGACTTCCGCATCAAGTTTTCCTGCTATGAGCACTTGTGTCACAAATGGCTGTTTTTGTAATTCCAGCTCGTCCTTATTTTTCTTTACAGTCCTCCGCAATGACTGTGTGTCACGATCACTCTGTACACAATTTCATCCACATCGCGACTTAGCGGATGATGTGTTTCCGTTTTCTCTCAATGCGAGATAAATCTTCGATGCGGTGCCTCTCGAAACACCATAAACTTCAGCTACGTTGGTTGTGGAAGCACTCACTATACGACCACCAACAATTTTCTCACGTTCGAATCCCTTAGCTCCTACGCAATGCACTGTCAAGTACACAGACCACCGCTCTGACAACGTGTGACACTTACAACGCATTGAGGACATTCCACAGGTGCCGTTTGTGGCCCAAAACAACAGTGCAACCTGCAGGCCTTGGCTATAATTTACATTTATGTTCAAGCATGAAATTTTCACGGTGTTTCCATGTTTTTGTCCAACCCCTGTAACGTTTTAATACGCTTCTGTGTTACGAAGATGTACTTTTTTCTCCCAAAATCATGTTTTCTGACTAGTTTGTTGCAGCCCACCACACCTTTCCCTCCAATGCTAAAATCTTCATATCGGAGTAACACCCACGCGCAACATCCTCAATTGTATGTTGTGTACATTACAGTCTCCGTCTTTCCCTGCAGTTAATGCTCTCTCTGTAGTACCCTGATGTCGTAAAATATGTTCTGTCATCCGGTCACAAAAGTTTCAGCTCTCACAGAATTCGGTTTTCGGAAAGACCATCATTCTCTTCCTCATAATGCTCGGTACCTAATATAGCTTCTCAGACGTTTCTTCCTCAAATTTAAGCCTATCTTCCACACCAGTAGCCGTCTTTTAGCAAGGAATGATCTCTTTGTTTACGCTAGTCTTCTTCGTCTGTAGTTGTTGGCTTGGTTCAAATGGCTCTGAGCACTATGCGACTTAACTTCTGAGGTCATCACTAGCGTAGAACTTAGAACTAATTAAACCTAACTAACCTAAGGACACCACACACGTCCATGCGACCGTAGCGGTCTCTCGGTTCCAGACTGTAGCGCCTAGAACCGCACGGCCACTCCGGCCGGCAGCAGTTGTTGTTTCGAACGCAATAAATATATTTTGCATCAACGCCATCAGCATTTCTTCACTTCGACTTTGTGGATCTCAGTTTTAACTTAAGCTTATTCCAATTTAGCATTTGTTTCATCTTTCTTTGGTTTACTCTCAATCGACAATGTACGCTCTGTAATATTTTCTTGCCATTCAACAAATATAAAAGTCCCATTTGTCTTAACCACCTCAAATGACCTCTAATACGGAAGCAAAATAAAAAGTATATCAATAAAATGTTGCTCGCTATCAGAGAGTTTTTCGTTTCTTACCTCTTTGTTAATTCACGAAAATACGAATAACAAGTATCGTTTTCAAATTGCCCCTACATTTTTTATTCGGTAATACACTTCCTCTCTTCAAGACCAGTTCAGGAACATCACATGTCCACGTAAACATGACATTCAACACAGGAACAGAAAAGAGAATCTTCAATACAGTACTGTAATACACTGTGGGTACACAAGGGGGTTAATATTGAAAAGTGCTCAAAAGACCAGGGGCCGTGATAGAGTGGTCTACGTGTTGAATGAAGAAATCACCACTGCTTCCAATTTTGACTGCTGAAGTGAATTACAAGCAAACATTGTATGTTCCGCATGTTCTCTGGAGTTGATGGGATATTGCGGGACGCTACGTGTCATTCTGTCCCTTCTTCTTGTAAGTGTTTTCCCTGCATTCCCTTCCTCTCCGATTCTGCTCAGAATTCCCTCATTCCTTACCTTATCAGTCCAACTGATTTTCAACATTAGTCTGTAGCACTACATCTCAAATGCTCCTCGTTTTTATCCACGGTCCATGTTTCATTGACATACAATACTAGGCTCCAAATGTATGTTCTCAAAAATTTCTTCTTGAAATTAAGGCCTGTGTTTGATGTTAGCAGACTTTTCTCTGCCACGAATGGCCTTTCTGCCAGTGCTAGTCTGCTATTGATGTCCTCCTTGCTCCATCCATCGCGGATTATTTTGGTGCCTAGTTAACAGAATTCCTTAAATTCGCCTATCTAATGACCACCAGTCCTGATGTTAACTTTCTTGCTGTTCTCATTTCTGTCACTCCTCATTACATTCGACTTTCTTCGATTTACTCTCAATCCATGCTCCATACTCATTACACTGATCATTCTGTTCATCAAATCTCGTAATTCTTCTTCACTTTGAGAGAGGACGAGTCACTCTCTCACCATTTCCCACATTCAATTTACAATTTAGTATTGATTAAATCACCCATCATCCAGGACATCGTGTTTGTGAGAGAACGGGGAATTATCAGCATGAGGAGGTACTGATGGAAAGGTGTACATTTTAATGCATACTAGGTCTTTATGGCGGCTCTCCTTCGAATAGCATTTTTCTGAAGTTGAGAATAAGCAGAAAATTAAGCATTTAACAGTGAATCTTGTGACGGAGATTTGGGGCTTGAAAGTCACTTTCTGCTATTAGGGAAAGTAATATCTCAAAGCACTTACTAGGGACAGAATTCTGGGACCAAGAAGTTCTCTAACGGTGTGCAGGATAAGCATTTGGTAGACAGGGCGAAAAAACGACCTACCTGGACCTACCTGCTAGGCGCCTCTCGCCACAGCAGAGGCTGGGTCCATGAGCAAATCTAGGTCTCCCAGCCAATTGATTATCACATTGTCGTAAATTGCCTTTGTGAACAGAGGTAGTGGCTATAAAAAACTCTCCAGTTTCCATATTCACAGGGACAGGACGCTATTGAGGGAGCCATCAGGTGGTGCCATTCCTTGGCCTGCAGAGTTTTCTGGAAAGTCTCAGGCCTTTAAAACAATTTTAGAAGAAACACAGTTTTTATGGCGTCTCCGAAACGATCTATATTGGGACACGAAAGCACTTTTCTTGCTTTAGCCGGGGCCCCTGGTGAGCAACGCAATTATGTTCAAGTTGTTCGTATAATCATCTCCGTGATAAGTGTCTTGTTTACTTTACCACTTTACAGAAACACAAAAGAACATGCTGTCTAAAGTGACCGTGGAAGATAAAACAACACGTCGGGAGCACAGTGACACCTCCATTCTGGTGGGAATTTTTGAGTAATGGATTGACCGCTTATCCTGAAAATAGAAGAAAATTGTTAACTTTGATTAGGATTGGATGATGAGTAAAGCAGACGAGTTAGTGGGTAGACATGTAGCTCGTGGAGTCTTGTGAATGGCACGAAACGCTCGGTTGCAGCAGTGCTTTTGGGGCTTAGGTTAGATGGAAAGTGAGAAGAAGTGATACTTGGTCTTTCAATTCAGATGGCTGTCTGGGGTGGATTCAGACTTCAGTCAGGAGAGGAAACTGTTCTTTTGTTGTGATTGGGGTGCACTTGGGACACTTGTCCTGAGCGTGGTTCTGCATTAGCGCTGGTCTTGTTTGGGGAGCCTATGGTGAGGGCTCAGCTGTACCAACAGTTCAGACCGCAGCCACCTCGAAGAACTCGCTGTGTCAAGGGGAATGTTATTCGTGTTAGGTCTGCAGCTATGACGTATGATCTCATTGTGTGCACTGCCGTATATGTGAGTCAAATTGGTCCACTGTATGTCCTTCAAACGGGAGTGTCACACGCTGGAATCTGCCAACACGTCAGGGCTCCGTTAGAGAGTAATTTCTATCTGTCTAACACATCGCTACCGGCGATTATGGATGTTTCGTGCCCGCGATAGGGAGTTACAGGTGCCGCACATCACTGTTCTGCAGGCGCTTGAACCATGATCGACACATGAGGCAGTGCCGCAGATCGAGGAAAGAGGCTCTGTAATGGCGTTACAGCGTGTTAGGGCAAATCATGTCACAATCTCGATTCTTGTTCCCAGCTGGACTAACCTCTGTACAGAATAAATCAGTGAAGATCTATTCAGTGTTAGATAATTTCAGATTGCGTTATCCAAATTTTGAACCAGGATAAATAGTTCAGTCAGTCAAGCATCAGGGTTTGCCAACCATCCTTCATAGAGAGTTGTTAACTGTTCGTTGCATATTTGTGCTGCCATCAGATCATGTTTTGTTTTCGGCAACACGCTTAACATGTATTTTTTCCAATTTTAATCAATAAACTTGTGCCATAACTTTTATAAAAGATCAATCGTATGTTGATATATTACTCATCAACAAATGATAGAAATAATAGCCGGGCCACCATTTCATTACTACTATTTCAGCAGTCAGGTTCATTTTAGGTCCTCATGACTGTGATAACCTCTGATGCAGGCTATCAACAAGAAACACAATTAATGGTCAAAAACAATTTACCATACTTTTGGACAACATGGTTGTGGAGATGAAGCAGCGATTAGTGTGATTAATCAATTATTCAAAAACAGTCTTAATCGCATTTGTTACAATTATACCGCCAACCGGTTTCAACCCGATGTAGGGGTCATCTTCTGGGCGTTTACACCATTGGTCGACTGCTGGTGGTGTCACTGCTGTCTACATAACGACAGGAAACTATCAAGTTTGTAGACAGGAGTGACGCCACCAGCAGTCGACCAATGGTGTAAACGCCCAGAAGATGACCCCTACGTCGGGTTGAAACCGGTTGGCGGTATAATTATAATAAATGCGATTAAGACTGTTTTTGAATAATTAATTTACCAGACCCTTAGGACAAGTAGCCAAGTGGCAGAATTTGGAAGGCGACTTGGAGTCGCCTGTCGCTCTCCAAAACATACCGCAATTCCAGTGCATTCTTGCAACTTTCGCTGAGTATAGCAATGTCATCAGCGAATCTTATCATTGATACCCTTTCACCTAGAATTTAAATTCCAGTCTTGAACGTTTGTTTTATCTCTATCATTGCTTCTGAGGTGTACAGACAGAAACTGTAGGCAAAAGACTGCACCCCTGTGTTACATCATTTTTTAATCCGAGCACTTTGGTCTTGGTCTTCCACTCTTATTATTCCCTCTAGGCTCTTGTGCGTGTTGTATATTACCCGTCTTTCTCTCTATGGATTCCCCTACATTCCTCAGAATTTCGAACATCTTGCACCATTTGACACTGCCGAACTCTTTTCCGGGTCGATGAATCCTACGACCTGCCTTGATTTTCCTTTAGTCTTTCATGCACCCCTCTAAGAAAGAAGGGGAGTAAAGTCAGGAAACCGAACAGTACAATCCAGAGTTCCTCTACGGACAGTCCACCTGGCGGGATACCTTCTGTTCAGAAAGCAACGTGCACGGAATATACTGTAAGCTGTACATTGTGTTAGTACTCTGGTTCTGAGCGACACTTCATCCGGAAGTAGGTTACCATTGTCTAAATGAGGGTCAATGATTGTAGTACCGAGCATACTACGCTTGACATTAACTCTCCATTGCCGCTTACTTTCCAACTGTCTGCGACACCGTGGGTTTTAGCTGGACAATTAATGCGTGTTCTTTGTATTTTTCCTTCCCTTTGTCTGAAAAGGAACATTCATCGGCACAATAAACATCTGAGAGAAGTTCAGGTTGAAAAGAGTTTGCTGCCATTCTCGCAAGTAGAACTGTACACGATACTGGAAATAATTCTCACGCAGTTCCTAGTGTAAGTGTACGTGATAAAGATGGAACTGGTGACGTGCTGCAGTGCGGCGTACACTGATTTGCGATTGCTGATTTCATGCTCAAATGTGCTCGCGTGAGGGTTCAACAGAAGCGCGACACAGTAGGAGCGGCAGCCATGTCTGTGCGGGTTCTGCGACGATTTCATTGTCTAGCGTTGTAGTTTCTCGTTTTTGGAAACGTCTCTGCAAGACGAAACAAGAGCCGTTGGATGGGTGGGTTCTTGTAAGGTTCTTTGTGGAGTTCCTCTGCCCAAACAGCATTACGTCTGCTTTGAACCACAGTATGAGCAAAGTAATGGTGATAGAGTTTTTAATCAACTTAGCGCTTAAGAGTAGCACCGTTCTGTGCAACATGTAGGTCTTACCCGAATTGTTAATAAGGAAACAGCCGGCCGGAGTGGCCGAGCGGTTCTAAGCGCTTCAGTCTGGAACCGCGCGACAGCTACGGTCGCAGGTTTGAATCCTGCCTCGGGCATGGATGTGTGTGATGTTCTTAGGTTAGTTAGGTTTAAGTAGTTCTAAGTTCTAGGGGACTGATGACCTCAGCTGTTGAGTCCCATAGTGCTTAGAGCCTTTTTTTGAGTAAGGAAACATTCCCCATGGATGATTAACATTTCTGCCTTCTCATCGTTAATGTCAACTGTACTCAAACTTTAAGCTGAAGACGGTTGGCAAAAGGCCTTACGTGCATTTTCCTCTAGTTTCAATTTGTTTATCGTCTGCTCAGTAAGAAGATTATTTACGTTACTCTCCGCACCTGTAATAGGTGCTACTACAAGAGATTAAAAGATGGTTACGTGTTATTTTTTACAACAAAGACATATTTCAATTGAATCGTACGCTGCGGTACGGTTTTTTAACATGTCTTGAAGAGTGGATATGGATTTACAATTTCCAAATTAAAAATACAGTGTACTGTTTAAAAAAGACGTACACAAGTTCATGTCTTCGTAACGAAGAAAGTTACAAGAAAGGTATTCGTGGTGGTTAATGTTCCCCTGTTAGCTAAGCAACATTTGCTTGATGCACATTTTTCCCCTCTGTTTAAGACAAATGACTCACTCTATGCAGCGCGATCAGAAACAATCTTATAAGCTTATAAGAGCGTTGCAGTGTAGGATGTGCAGAGAAATGTTTGTTAAAAAAAAAATTTCGATTGGTTGCGTCGTTTCCTAGATAATTAGCATTGAAGTCAGGCTATTTGGCCGTTGCGAGCGTGAATTCAAGCGGTCGAAAGAGACCTAGACATGGAACGGTAGTAAGCATCGAACCCGAGCCGAAGGCTGAGCAGCCTCGCGCGCTGTCATCTACGCGTTGACAACAACTGACACTAATTGCATCTGGGGGAGGGGCACTTGACTTTGCGTGCAACGGCCTGATTAACTAACTTCAGTGCTTATTAACTCGGAAACGGTACGAGATATTGATTTTTTCTTAACAGTTATTTCTCAGTACAGTCTACCTTCCAACACCCTTACAAGCTTTACAGGCTGTTTATGACCACCGTCGATGAGATGATAGCATATGGATCATCTAAGTTCAAACACGTCAGTAACAGTCAATTGTGTAGCTTCGGACTCATCGAAATATGTGCGTGGTGTAGAGTGCTGGTTACTTCGGTTAGTGTATGATATTCTCATTGTTGTTTTTCTGAAAGTACTACACAAATTACAACTCACGCACATCCGCTGGCGTGTGTCGGTCAATAATTCTTACGGAAAAAGCAGCTAAATGTAAACATTTCAGGAATTCCAACACACGAAATACTTTAGAGCATTTACAATGCGTATCAAGAAGAGCGTGGCGAAATATGATTTATAATGATATTTAAAATACTAGAATTAATTATCCTACTTTTACAGACTTAGATCACTACTAACCACTTTTCTATAATTTTAAATATTGCCAATAATTTTAATTAGATGTAATGCAGTAATTTTCAATTTCTCCTCGAGTGACCGATCACTTTACGCCTGTGAATTGCAACTGCGTAATGTACAATTTCTACTGAAACCAACTGGAATTAACACAAGTAAAAGATCGAGAATGACAGATTCCAGTCACGAAGAGTATCAGACAAGATTGCGTCCGCTGTAAGTTTTCTAACTTGTACTGCGGCCAAAAATACGGAAGCCTTCCAATATATACTGAAAGGAATCACAGAACAAAGTTAGGGCTACTGAATAATAATAGATAGGAGGGTGACCACTTGCTAAACATATAATCGGCGAAAATGTCATTGGGAGAAGTGAAACCGTTTTATGATTTACCAATAAAAATTATTTAAGGAGGTAAAGCAAGGAAGAAATTGGTCCGAGAGTACTGTATTGCATGGAATTGCAATAGGGCTAGAAAGAAAACAAAACCGCCTGCCATCTTGTGATATATAAAGATATTAAAATCTAATCAGAAAGCCAGTACAGAGTATTGATGCACAGAGAATAGTCGGGAGACCAATGCAGAAATTCCTTAACAAAAGACGACCATGCTAGAGCAGCCCTTGGTGATGCTTCCATGTGCATCCAAGCTGGATTATGCAGCTGAGAGGCAAGTTTTAACGATTCAAATACCGATTAACAATAGAGAAATAATTGCAAGGATGTATCATCCTTTTGATTTGCTTGGTTTTCAGCAGAACAGTTTACCAGTAGTCCTAGAATGTGAAGACGTTGACCAGTTAGAAATATGCTACATTTGAAATTACCACGATCGGTCTTTATTTCATTTATTCTCTTTCACTGATTCACTTTACGCGTGCTACACCGGAGAGCGACTGTAACAGTGCTAGCGTTCCCATTTTTTTCGTTATGAAATCCAGAAGCCTGGTTCTTACATATAGAGACAGAAAAGTGTATTTTTTGCTCGTGTTACGACACCCAACATTTTTTGCCGAGGTAGCTGCTACGCAGCGTGAGACTGCAGCGAAGTACGAATGGCCTGAGAGCATTATAAGAACTTTCGCCATTATGCGGTGCACAATGTGTCACTGAACGGATCTTCGTTGCTCAGTCCATTAAGGCTTTCGCAGGCATTCAGAGGAGGTGCAAAAAGGCGGTCCATTTTAATGGCAGCCCCCGTAATTAACGCAGTGGCTCGCGTACGGCGGTCCCGCCGTTGACGCCGCACGCTGTTCTGTAGAACGCACTGTAATGCAGCCAGCGGCTGCGCGAAAATAACACATGCTGCCGACAGCTGCATAGAACCGTCCTACAATGAGGGGCGCCTTCATTCGTGCCGAGAGATGTGTATGCTACATGATGGTCTAATTGTTGCAACATACGAGTTCCATCAACACTCCTCACAACAAGGAAGGTAAAACATCCAGATGTCAACGTAATTTCATACACCTACGTACCATCGGTGGGTATTGAATGATCAGAGCTGCAATCTTCTGTGAGAGGCGTAACGGTCACCAGAATCCATTGGTGGTCTTCGTCCTCGATGTTGTTACCAAGCCTGGTACGGTATGTAATGGGGGAGAACAGGATCAGAAGTCATTTTATCACTGTGAAGGACACGGGTATGCGGCATAATCGTGTGAGACAGCGTTATCAGCTCATGGAAGATATTGACAAGGGCCTCGCAGTGGGTCACCATTTGGCAAAGTGTGACACGGGGCTGGTTCTGGCCTGTATGGGAACGTGATGCAAGCATACTCGTCTTCTGTATTCCAGTCAACTGCTTCTGACCACCACTTAGAAGGTTCGCCATATTGTGCACCAAGAAGGTCGTAGCCCCTTCACATGTGCGCATGTCTTTTGAGATGAATCAGTTGAGTCACTTTAACATTTGGTGTCATTCCACAGTGTTGGTCGAAAACTAGCACCAGCTGGACTAGGGAACTACCCCCCCCCCCCCCCCACCCCAATCGTACATTGCCAGTAACACAACACAAACGACTGCGGTCGGAATGATACCGTGACTGGGAAGCATAGACTGTCGATGAATGGAGTCACGTGGTATTCAGCAATGAATTCCGGTTCTGCTCTACCCTGGATGACCATCGTCGATTTGTATGGCGGTGGCCTTGAGAAAGAGGTCCCATTCATTGAGTGCTTTGGACGGGGACAACAGTTATTGTTGTTGTCATAATGTGTGGTGCCACTGGGTGTAGCCTTGCGGCACGGCTGGTCGTGACGGAGGGAACTCTGACAGTACAAAGGTACCTCTGGGATATGCTCTGCCCCACCTCTCACGCGACGGTATCATTGAGGCGTTTTTCAACAGGGCACTGCTCGTCCACACTTGGCACATGTCTCTATGAACCGTCAGCGTGCTGTTGAGACACTTCGATGGCCAGCAACATCCTCAGAGTTGTCCCTGATAGAATTTGTCTGGGAACAGCTTAGATATCAACCACGTCCCAGGGGGCTCACACTGCAAAGTAAATTTGAATCGATATTGTAATCACTGAAATGGCATCATATAGCCTCTCAACGTGTGAAGTTTCATTTCGTTTCCTCTTCTTCTGGGTGCTCCACTTTTTTATCAGACGGCACTGTTTATATGTATAATCCGCAGGTCACGTTACGGTGTCTGACGGTTGGTACCACTGGTACCATTGTCATCCCCGTGACTAATGGCGCATTTGAGTGACGACTGTCGATAAACGTCTGTATGAACTCTAATTTCGCTTATTTTTCTTTATAGACATTCCACGGACGTATGTCGTCATCATAAGGTTCATCATAATTGGTAGTTTAGCCCTTTGTGAGGCTCTGCCTTCGGTAGATTATTCCATTCTTCCCTGTTTAGTCCCGAACTCTAACATTTCTAAATCCCAGTTTCCCTTATGCCTTCTCTGGCACCTTCCTCTCATTTGAGATTCGCCAGTGGCGAGACAGTGGGTGAGGGGAGTTGTAAGGTGCTGGTACAATAAAAAAATTAGCAACATAACAACATTTTTATTTAAATAATTTCCAAAAATTTTTGAAAATTTTTCTTTTGCAAATTTTTTTCTTTGGTGTAAACATTTTTTATGAAACCATTAAACGTTCTCTTTAACCAAAACATGAGTCATACTAGCACATATTACTAGCCTAAATCTATCAAAGATTGCTGTACAAAAATATTCCAAAGCATAGACGGACACGTGTGTCCCTTAAACAAAATGGACGTTTAATGTAACAGCATCAGAGTCCTTAAATAAATTGTCCGTTTATTTTAACCGCATAACAGTATAATGCATCAAACCGTGATGCACGTCACCTTGTAGAAAGACAAGATCTTACATAAACTGAATCAAAGATACCGAACAGCCAAACGTGAGATACGGCGCTCTTAAGAAACACGAATCGCTTAAACAGAACCAAGAGAGACAACGTGTCTAAGCAAGAAGCATGCGATTTTTAAGAAAGTGGAAATCTATATAAACAGAATTAAAAGGTGTAATATGAGACGCGACGTACGTCACACCTGGTTTAAAGAAACACAGCACCTTTAGTTCAAATGATCTCAAATTATACATTAACAGGTTATCAGTTGTGGCATCATTAAAGGGAACAAGTCTTCTCTCCTTGTTCTTATGTCACCCATGGAAAATAATACATAACCGCCCGCGCGTCAATACGATGGAACAAGAAACCTTTAACAGCCAACACTATCTGTGAGACAGGCAACACCAAATGTCAAATACAGTGCAAACATTAAAGCAATTTGTCAACATTTTGTAATAATCACCGTTCCTCGCAGGAGCTTTAGCTATAAAGGCTTAATGCCAATTACTTCAGAGGGGTAATCAAATATCACAACTGACGTGGTTCAACGCCTACTGCTGAAACAATATTAGCTGGCCTTAAAACATGATATTAAATCCTGAATATAACGGTATTCAAGGAACTAAATTACTCACCAGGTCAGCTGGATTCGAGCCTCAACATACCAATTCACGGGCGCCTTAATTACAGTTATCAATACCAGCGGCGAGAGAACACGTCGCACTGAAGGACAGAATGGTATGGGCAAGACACAAATCTCAACTGAGCCAGCAACCAACCGTCACCTGGGCTCAACCTACCCTCGTTAATGCTCTTGTTAACTTGTTGTTGGTACATAAACGGGAGTACCACAGCAAATTACACTAATTAATAATTAATTAAAATGCAACGAACAGAATACAATCACTTTAGCAGGAAACAATACCATCAGTGGACACAGCCCTGCGCTACTACAATCTCTGTAAGTACATCTAAACATTAACAAAGTTTGTGCGAACAACAGGACCACATACCTAGTACAGATCAGTGACACGTGTGCTTCAGGACAAAATGACACGAACGTTACCTGAAGCTTACAACGACAGTTAGACGTCACCCCTAACTATTTTAAGACTAAACAGTAACCAGCAAACGCCCCCAATATCAAAACCCAATACAAAATACGTAGTTACTCGAAATGACTGATGTTAGGCATGAGCTAAGATTTCAATTACCTAGGTTATTGTACACTAGTTGCACATAGTCGCGTCTAAGAATATCTGACCATACACACTCAAGCAACTACATTAACTACAGTGACAAACGTACATACACTAGACAATCGTCACTCCTGTGACACTTGTAGTGAACTGGAAAGCGAGAGAAATCCTCACGCTAAAGTTATTTCCAAAAGTGAGATTTTCATAAGGCTTGCAACTACACAGGTTAGTAGCCCGGACTTGCCTTAGGTTCTGTCAGTACTTACTGTGCCTCCACTCCGTGCTGTCCAAAAATCGGCTTCCGCCGCCAGCAGCCAACAACCCAGTTGCCTTCGACGGCCACAGTGGCACTGCCCGCCACCTCCCCAACCCACACTCTCGCTCGCCTCAGAAACCTCTCTGGCCTCAGTCAGGCACCAGAGACCATCGTAGCTTGTAACCACAGCTATATCGATACCCAAGAAACCATCGATATACTCACTGCACAGAACACTTTGGTCTTCCATTTCTCCTGGTTCCTGTAGGTACTGCACTGAATTACGGTCGCAGGTTCGAATCCTGCCTCGGGCATGGATGTGTGCGATGTCCTTCGGTTAGGTAGGTTTAAGTAGTTCTAAGTTCTAGGGGACTGATGACCTCAGCAATTAAGTCCCATAGTCCTCAGAGCCATTTTTTTACTGCACTGAATGGGTTGATAATCATCCTGTCGTTTGGCATCAGTACATGGCCTGCACATTCCAGGCTCTTAATCTTACTGTAGCTGACAACATGTGCTTCGATATACAGATTAATAGTTCGTATTTAAATCTCCTCCTCAAGACACTTTCTTCTGCTGGACCAAGACTTTGTCTGTTGATTTTTATTTCCAGTATGGTTAAAATGGTTCAAATGGCTCTGAGCACTATGCGACTTAACTTCTGAGGTCATCAGTCCCCTAGAACTTAGAACTACTTAAACCTACCTAATCTAAGGACATCACACACATCCATGCCCGAGGCAGGATTCGAACCTGTGACCGTAGCTGTCGAGCGGTTCCAGACTGTAGCGCCTAGAACCGCTCGGCCACTCTGGTCAGCTTTCCAGTATGTCAAGTTCCTCTTCGTCTAATTTCGTTATTGTTCATGATACAGCACAGTACGATAGCACAAACCTCACTAAAGTTACAGCCATGTGTGGGAGGATGTAATATGTAGTCCAACATTCTCTGTCCATATGATATTATCAATGAGGTACAATGCCCCACTTGAGGCGACCGCCGTGGAGTTTGTTGAGCGTGTCCATATAAGGTTTTCTGTTTGTTTACTGGCTTGCGGCATGTGCCCATACAGCTATCAAAACACTGGAAATATTATACCGCAGATTGTTTTTCACAGTTCAGAATATACGTTAATTCAATTTGTAACCTGGTACCAAGGTACACAGGCTTGACAAAGGACAGATTCCGACATACAACAAATTTTCACATAAACAGTACAAAAAGCGAGTAAACAAGACAAAAATGTGAACACAGGACAACAGAGGTAATATGGAATTAGAATCCTACTGGTAATAGAATAAGAATTGCTAAATCGCCGTTGGTAAACATTTCGGATATTCCCAGTTCGACCCATATTAATGACAATGTATCTAAGGTAGCAATACAATGTTCTTTTGGATATCATGTAAGAATTTTTCCGAAGGCTACGGATACAAAATTGAGTATCTGACCAGGTGTAGAAGTACCATCTAGACAAAACATGAGAACATCGTAGAAGAACCAGATTTGGATATTATAGCCATATGTCTAGCCACATTGGTATTCAGACACATACGTTTATGTGTACGTAGTAGCGTTAAGTTTACAGACCGCACGTTCCGCATCCTCCTGAGCTGCACTTTGTGTTATAAACAGTTAAACTGTAATTTGGTCTTTCCTTACATTCTACACTCCTGGAAATTGAAATAAGAACACCGTGAATTAATTGTCCCAGGAAGGGGAAACTTTATTGACACATTCCTGGGGTCAGATACATCACATGATCACACTGATAGAACCACAGGCACATAGACACAGGCAACAGAGCATGCACAATGTCGGCACTAGTACAGTGTATATCCACCTTTCGCAGCAATGCAGGCTGCTATTCTCCCATGCAGACGATCGTAGAGATGCTGGATGTAGTCCTGTGGAACGGCTTGCCATGCCATTTCCACCTGGCGCCTCAGTTGGACCAGCGTTCGTGCTGGACGTGCAGACCGCGTGAGACGACGCTTCATCCAGTCCCAAACATGCTCAATGGGGGACAGATCCGAAGATCTTGCTGGCCAGGGTAGTTGACTTACACCTTCTAGAGCACGTTGGGTGGCACGGGATACATGCGGACGTGCATTGTCCTGTTGGAACAGCAAGTTCCCTTGCCGGTCTAGGAATGGTAGAACGATGGGTTCGATGACGGTTTGGATGTACCGTGCACTATTCAGTGTCCCCTCGACGATCACCAGTGGTGTACGGCCAGTGTAGGAGATCGCTCCCCACACCATGATGCCGGGTGTTGGCCCTGTGTGCCTCGGTCGTATGCAGTCCTGATTGTGGCGCTCACCTGCACGGCGCCAAACACGCATACGACCATCATTGGCCCCAAGGCAGAAGCGAGTCTCATCGCTGAAGACGACACGTCTCCATTCGTCCCTCCATTCACGCCTGTCGCGACACCACTGGAGGCGGGCTGCACGATGTTGCGGCGTGAGCGGAAGACGGCCTAACGGTGTGCGGGACCGTAGCCCAGCTTCATGGAGACGGTTGCGAATGGTCCTCGCCGATACCCCAGGAGCAACAGTGTCCGTAATTTGCTGGGAAGTGGCGGTGCGGTCCCCTACGGCACTGCGTAGGATCCTACGGTCTTGGCGTGCATCCGTGCGTCGCTGCGGTCCGGTCCCAGGTCGACGGGCACGTGCACCTTCCGCCGACCACTGGCGACAACATCGATGTACTGTGGAGACCTCACGCCCCACGTGTTGAGCAATTCGGCGGTACGTCCACCCGGCCTCCCGCATGCCCACTATACGCCCTCGCTCAAAGTCCGTCACCTGCACATACGGTTCACGACCACGCTGTCGCGGCATGCTACCAGTGTTAAAGACTGCGATGGAGCTCCGTATGCCACGACAAACTGGCTGACACTGACGGCGGCGGTGCACAAATGCTGCGCAGCTAGCGCCATTCGACGGCCAACACCGCGGTTCCTGGTGTGTCCGCTGTGCCGTGCGTGTGACCATTGCTTGTACAGCCCTCTCGCAGTGTCCGGAGCAAGTATGGTGGGTCTGACACACCGGTGTCAATGTGTTCTTCTTTCCATTTCCAGGAGTGTAGTTACCAAGAGCGTTAGACCATCAGCGCAGGGAGCTGTTTCTGCGTGTTGTCATTGTTGACAAACTTGTACAGTATTTTAAATGTAACTATATTTTTGGATGCTGAGAAGGTTTGAAGGCTGCTGGGGAACGGATGATCCACACAGCAAACTTTACTTCCAAGAACATTCATGTGATCCGTGTTCCGAGGAACTGTGGCATTTAGGTTGAGCCGATAGAGGTGTTTGTTTCATTTTCAGTAATTACATTCCAGTCGTGCATTAACTGTCGATGTTTCTGCCTTATTATGAGATGGTACTCTTCGAATCGTGGGGCGAATTAGCGCGTAGCGACTAACTTCGATTTTAGATGTTATCGACTATTCCTCTTGCGAACTGGACGAAAACAGCATTCTGAGTGTAGGTACCATGTCTGTGACAGGGAGTTCTTTATATTAATAGCTTACTTCATAGAACATCCGGTTATTTATTTACCAGTATCCCAGGCTGGTCTTTCGCTCATATCATCATGATTCTGCTATAGTTCGTCTTCACCCGAAACACAACGTCGGTAATTGCTGCAACTGTGGGTAGTACAACTATTATGATGATTTCTGATCAAATGTAGTGCTTACATACTGTAACGCTATTATGACTATGAAATGATAATTAAATCAAAACCCTAAGCTACCGACAGGCGTTGACATACATCAACGGCGACAGTTGGAAATGTGTGCCCCGACTGGGGCTCGAACCCGGAATCTGCTGCTTAGATGGCAGAGGCTCTATCCATCTGATACGACGAGGGCATAGAGGATTGTGCGACTGCAGAGATTTACCCCCTGCACGCTCCCCGTGAGACCCACATTCCCAACGTAATGTCCACACACTACATTCGTAGTGCTTCCTGCCGCCGTTGGATAAGCAGCTGCAGCAGCAAGTCGTATATTCTTAGCTCACTTATTTGTTACATAGTTTAATTCTTAATTTCTTTGCGTGTTTTTGGTATTTGCGTTGTTTAATTCATAAATTTCGGGCGTATTGTAGTATTTGAGAGTTGTAGCATCGCGTTTTAGTACCTGAACAGTGTAAATTCGCGTAGTCGTCTGTCTTCTGTTTTTGTTTTGAACGGCCAGTGTCGGTTGGTCACAGCCAGTGTGCTCCATGCCGCCGTTGGATATGCAGCTGCAGCAGCAAGTCGTACACTCTTAGCTCACTTATTTATTTCGTAGTTTAATTCTTAATTTCTTTGCGTGTTTTTGGTATTTGCGTTGTTTAATTCATAAATTTCGGGCGTACTGTAGTATTTGAGAGTTGTAGCATCGCGTTTTAGTACCTGAATAGTGTAAAATCGCGTAGTCTCCTTCCGCCGCCGAGCAGTGTGTCAGCAGTGCGCAAGTAGCAGCATTACTGCATTTACTAGGCAATCTTGTATTTTAATAACCGTTTAAATTTTGTGTCGAATTGTTTGTGCTCTCTGTAGATTTGTTCAGACGTTCTTTGCACAACAGTTTTTAGCATGGATAGGGACTGCCACTGCTGTGTTCGGATGCAGGCTGAGTTGGCATCCCATCGCTCCCAGCTTCAGGCAGTGTTGGCTTCAGTCACACTGCTTGAGGCTGTTGACAATGGGCATCACTGTGGGGGTCCGGATGGGGGTTTGTCGGGGACGGCCAGCTCGTCCCATGCATCCCTCGATCGGACTACGACTGTGGCTGCCCGGGATACTGCCCACATTGAGGCTGATCCCTCACCTGTGGTGGAGTGGGAGGTCGTCTCGAGGTGTGGCAGGGGGCGAAAGACATTTTGGAGGGCTGAACGGAAGGCCTCTCCAGTTTGTCTGACGAACCGGTTTCAGGCTCTGTCTCAGGCTGATACTGATCTTCAGCCGGACATGGCTGCTTGTCCTGTTCCAGAGGTTGCCCTTCAGTCTGCAAGATCCGGGCGGTCGCAGAGGGTGGGCTTACTGGTAGTTGGGAGCTCCAAGGTCTGGCGCGTAATGGGGCCCCTTGGGGATATGGCAGCAAGAGAGGGGAAGAAAACCAATGTGCACTCCGTGTGCATATCGGGGGGAGTCATTCCAGATGTGGAAAGGGTCCTTCCGGATGCCATGAAGGGTACAGGGTGCACCCATCTGCAGGTGGTCGCTCATGTCGGCACCAATGATGTGTGTCGCTATGGATCGGAGGAAATCCTCTCTGGCTTCCGGCGGCTATCTGATTTGGTGAAGACTGCCAGTCTCGCTAGCGGGATGAAAGCAGAGCTCACCATCTGCAGCATCGTCGACAGGACTGACTACGGACCTTTGGTACAGAGCCGAGTGGAGGTCTGAATCAGAGGCTGAGACGGTTCTGCGACCGTGTGGGCTGCAGATTCCTCGACCTACGCCATAGGGTGGTGGGGTTTCGGGTTCCGCTGGATAAGTCAGGAGTCCACTACACGCAGCAAGCGGCTACACGGGTAGCAGGGGTTGTGTGGCGCGGACTGGGCGGTTTTTTAGGTTAGATGGCCTCGGGCAAGTACAGAAAGGGCAGCAGACTCAAAGGGTGTGGGGCAAAGTCAGGACATGCGGGGACCAAGCAGCAATCGGTATTGTAATTGTAAACTGTCGAAGCTGCATTGGTAAAGTACCGGAACTTCAAACGCTGGTAGAAAGCACCGAAGCTGAAATCGTTATCGGTACAGAAAGCTGGCTGAAGCCAGAGATAAATTCTGCCGAAATTTTTACAAAGGCACAGACGGGGTTTAGAAAGGATAGATTGCATGCAACTGGTGGTGGCGTGTTTGTCGCTGTTAGTAGTAGTTTATCCTGTAGTGAAGTAGAAGTGGATAGTTCCTGAGAATTATTATGGGTGGAGGTTACACTCAACAACCGAGCTAGGTTAATAGTTGGCTCCTTTTACCGACCTCCCGACTCAGCAGCATTAGTGGCAGAACAACTGAGAGAAAATTTGGAATACATTTCACATAAATTTTCTCAGCATGTTATAGTCTTCGGTGGAGATCTCAATTTACCAGATATAGACTCGGACACTCAAATGTTTGTGACGGGTGGTAGGGACAGAGCATCGAGTGACATTATACTGAGTGCACTATCCGAAAATTACCTCAAGCAATTAAACAGAGAACCGACTCGTGGAGATAACATCTTGGACCTACTGATAAGAAACATACCCGAACATTTCGACTCTGTAAGTGCAGAACAGGGAATCAGTGATCACAAGGCCATTGCAGCATCCCTGAATATGGAAGTTAATAGGAATATAAAAAAAGGGAGGAAGGTTTATCTGTTTAGCAAGAGTAATAGAAAGCAGATTTCAGACTACCCAACAGATCAAAACGAAAATTTCTGTTCCGACACTGACAATGTTGAGTGTTTATGGAAAAAGTTCAAGGCAATCGTAAAATGCATTTTAGACAGGTACGTGCCGAGTAAAACTGTGAGGGACGGGAAAAACCCACCGTGGTTCAACAACAAAGTTAGGAAACTACTGCGAAAGCAAAGAGAGCTTCACTCCAGGTGTAAACGCAGCCAAAACCTCTCAGACAAACAGAAGCTAAACGATGTCAACGTTAGCGTAAGGAGGGCTATGCGTGAAGCGTTCATTGAATTCGAAAGTAAAATTCTATGTACCGACTTGACAGAAAATCCTAGGAAGTTCTGGTCCTACGTTAAATCAGTAAGTGGCTCGAAACAGCATATCCAGACACTCCGGGATGATGATGGCATTGAAACAGAGGATGACACGCGTAAAGCTGAAATTCTAAACACCTTTTTCGAAAGCTGTTTCACAGAGGAAGACCGCACTGCTGTTCCTTCTCTAAATCCTCGCACAAACGAAAAAATGGCTGACATCGAAATAAGTGTCCAAGGAATAGAAAAGCAACAGGAATCACTCAACAGAGGAAAGTCCACTGGACCTGACGGGATTCCAATTCGATTCTACGCAGAGCACGCGAAAGAACGTGCCCCCCCCCCCCCCTTCTAACAGCCAAATGATTGGAAAAGAGCACAGGTAGTTCCAGTCTTCAAGAAGGGTCGTCGAGCTGATGCGCAAAACTATAGACCTATATCTCTGACGTCGATCTGTTGTAGAATTTTAGAACATACTTTTTGCTCGCGTATCATGTCGTTTTTGGAAACCCAGAATCTACTCTGTTGGAATCAACATTGACTCCGGAAACGCCGATCGTGTGAGACCCAAATCGCTTTATTTGTTCATGAGACCCAGAAAATATTAGATACAGGCTCCCAGGTATATGCTATTTTCCTTGACTTCCGGAAGGCGTTCGATACAGTTCCGCACTGTCGCCTGATAAACAAAGTAAGAGCCTACGGAATATCAGACCAACTGTGTGGCTGGATTGAAGAGCTTTTAGCAAGCAGAACACAGCATGTTGTTATCAATGGGGAGACGTCTACAGACGTTAAAGTAACCTCTGGCGTGCCACAGGGGAGTGTTATGTGACCATTGCTTTTCACAATATGTATAAATGACCTAGTAGATAGTGTCGGAAGTTCCATGCGGTTTTTCGCGGATGATGCTGTAGTATACAGAGAAGTTTCAGCATTAAAAAATTGTAGCGAAATGCAGGAGGATCTGCAGCGGATAGGCACTTGGTGCAGGGAGTGGCAACTGACCCTTAACATAGACACATGTAATGTATTGCGAATACATAGAAAGAAGTATCCTTTATTTCATGATTATATGATAGCGGAACAAACACTGGTAGCAGTTACTTCTGTAAAATATCTGGGAGTATGCGTGCGGAACGATTTGAAGTGGAATGATCATATGAAATTAATTGTTGGTAAGGCGGGTGCCATTTCATTGGGAGAGTCCTTAGAAAATGTAGTCCATCAACAAAGGAGGTTGCTTACAAAACACTCGTTCGACCTATACTTGAGTATTGCTCATCAGTGTGGGATCCATACCAGATCGGGTTGACGGAGGAGATAGAAAAGATCCAAAGAAGAGCGGCGCGTTTCGTCACAAGGTTATTTGGTAACCGTGATAGCGTTACGGAGATGTTTAGCAAACTCAAGTGGCAGACTCTGCAAGAGAGGCGCTCTGCATCACGGTGTAGCTTGCTCGCCGGGTTTCGAGAGGGTGCGTTTCTGGATGAGGTATCGAATATATTGCTTCCCCCTACTTATACCTCCCGAGGAGATCACGAATGTATAATTAGAGAGATTCGAGCGCGTACGGAGGCTTTCACACAGTCGTTCTTCCCGCGAACCGTACGCGACTGGAACAGAAAAGGGAGGTAATGACAGTGGCACGCAAAGTGCCCTCCGCCACACACCGTTGGGTGGCTCGCGGAGTATAAATGTAGATGTAGATGTAGATTACACTCATTAATCGCGACAGACAATCTGACCGAGTCCCGTAATAGTTCGAGCAATGCGTGTGCATCTGCACAGAAGAAGTTCAATGGCCGGTTAGCCTTAACTATATGAAGATGGTATCTGTCCTTTCGGACATGTCCGAAAGAACAGATACCATATTCATATATTATGACTATGGTGTCTGCAGTGGTTTGGTTGTCTGTGTGGAGATCAGAGCTTCCCAAACGGCGATAATCTCATCATTGTGTCTGGATTCAGCTTGTAGAGGCCTTGTCTGTAGCCTATGAGCAGCCATTAGGCACTATTAGCGCCGTCACTAGACTTGAACCCACATATATACACCACACACACATCGTCGTAGATAGGAATACTACTGCCATTGCGTAATCGGGGTTCTTGTTTTGATACGTTTAACTGGCCCTGGCGTCAATTTGCAGATTTGACGTGCCGTATCGTCTGTTTAGTGCGGTGTAAGAGGACTTTTCCACACCTTGTGCCTTGATGGCAGCGTGGGGTGGAAGTTACTTTCTTTCTTCAGTTTCTTCCACACACAAACAAACAGCAGGAGTTCTTTTCGTCGAGGGCCCCATGTTCGTCGAAATAGTGCGTCAGGAGGAATTTCTTGCACGTGAATATTCTTCGCAGGCTTAACGATGGCTCATTGACTTAAACTAATAAAGCATTGGTTGGAGTTGACATAAAAGCCACATTTACTATAGGCAACGCTTTTTAGTGCTTCGTTTGGGCCTTCATGTCCTGTTAGGGCGGAGTTTAGTTTTTAGTTTAGTTTTAGCGTCGAGCCTTTGGAGCGTGCTCTCTGACGCTGATCTTAGCACATGTGTCCATAATACAAGTGTGTCCGTTTTAGGTAGCTTTATAAAGTCATCGCCGTCCACCGATCAGAGCCCCACCTTACTTCAGTCGTAGCTTGCATTCTTTTTCACATCTATTAACGACATGCCAGTCCGTAAAACTTCCGTAGTTGCTAAACGATATCGTGACAAAACGTCCCGTTCTTCATTTGATC